>NW_027468369.1:55399-60399 GCF_041734735.1 Babylonia areolata
ATCAACCAAAACACAAACTTTACCATTCTTTTGGTGTAGGTTTTAGGGTCATAACTTCATAACAACACCCCCCCCCAAAAAAAAAAAAAAAAAAAAAAAAAAAAAACACTTAAGAGTTGTTTCATTAATCCATGACTGCTAAGCATGGGTAAAAAGGATCAGCATGGAATCTAAGAGCAGTTATTTTTGTGTACTCTAAAGTGCAGATTTTCCTTATTGATAAAAGCACTGCAATCCCTGGAGGAAGAAGAAACAATGGTGACTCCCACCCCGACCTGAGAAGCACAGTCTTTCTTAAGTGACAGCCCTTCTCTGACCAGCATATCTATTTCAGCACCAGTCAAGGGGTTAACCACTTTCAGCCACCCACCTGAGCATTTATTAGTTTCACGTGCAAGAGAGGTGTTGGACTTTCGCACAAGTGGCGAAGACCCCAGTGTTCCGCTGTCTCTCCCACATCACACCTCAAACCCAGTTCCCCCAGCCTGGCCTGTATGCAGCGGTTCCTCTTCAATATCCTCCTGTTGGTTGAACCAATATTTTTGTTGAAATTGTAGCGATACAAATAAAACAACTTCAACAGGATAACAATGTATAATATAAAAACGCTAAATATGTGACATGTCTCTGAAGGTAGATATTTAGGAACGTAGCGGGGATTATAAAGAAAAGTAAGGAAAGATCAATACAGCTTACATATGGGGGGAAAAAAAACAATCATGTATTGACGATACGATTTATGCCACACTTGTTCACCTGTCAAGTTTATAGATGTGTTTGGAGTTCTGTGTACACTAATCAGGCTGATGGTGCGGTAGTTTTGACACTGCTGGAGATTGCCCTTTTTGGGAAGGGTGATGATCAGTGATTGTGTCCACGGTGTGGGCCATTCCCCTGTTGCCAGATCTTGTTGCAGATTTTCAGTAGCACATCTATCATAACTTCACCCCCTGCTTGGACCAGTTCTGATGGGATATTGTCTACTCCTGCCGATTTCCCTTTTTCCAGCGATGCTATTGCTGCCTCTATTTCTTCACGGAGTATGGGGTGATTACTGTTATCAGTGGCTGGTGGAACATTCAGTATTGCTGGATCACCTGTGGTCTGTATGTTGTATAGCTCTGAGCAGTATTCTGTCCATCGCTTTAGGATGTCTTGTTCTTCTGTTAGACATTTTCCATCCTTGGTCTGGATGTTGGACATAGTTCTACCTTGCCTTGTGTTGGTAAGTTCTTTCACAACTTGGTAGGCTTTCTTGCTGTTGTTTCTTGTCAGGTTTTCCTCTATGTCCTGGCATTTTCCTTCAATCCACTTCTCCTTGCCTTCTTCATGCTTCTCTTGATTTCGGTGTTAACTGCTTTGTACTGTTTTGCCCCTTCTTCTCATTCTTTTTCTTTTTCAGGTCTCTACGTTTGTCACACAGCTGTAGGATGTCATCCGTGACCCAGGGCTGCTTTTTGATGCGTTGTTTTCCAAGAGTTGTTTGGGCTGTTTCAGTTACAGCTGCGTTGAAGTCGCTTACGAGTGTATCCAGTCGGCGTCATCTGCATCGAGAGTGATGAGTGGCGCGAATTTCCCACAATCATGGCTTGGAATGCCTCTTGTACTTCAGGATCTTTCAATTTTTCCAGGTCGAACTTCAGTCTTGAAAAGCTTTGTTTCCTTGTTTTCTTCAGTTGGAGTTTGAAGGTCATCATTACCAAGTCGTGGTCACTTGCAATGTCAGCTCCTGGGAAACTTCTTGTCTTGGCAATGTTCACGCTAGACTGGAAACGCTTCTTTACCATGATGTAGTCTATTTGGTTGTGGTGATCTCCTCCAGGGCTGTGCCATGTCCATCTTCTGGATGCTTTGTGTGGTCCAAATGTGTTTGTTATTTCAGGTTGTTGAAGCAGGCAAATTCCAGGAGTCTCAAACCTCTTTCATTTGTGCGTTGTTACCATATCGTCCACATGTGCCCTTCCAGGTGTTGTAGGAGTCTTCTCCGATCTTGGCGTTCCAGTCACCTTGTACTACTAATGATGTCTTTCTTTGGTGTCTGATCGAGGGTTTCTTGTAGTTGTTCGTAGAACTCCTCAACTTCATCATCGCTGTGATCAGATGTTGGAGCATATGCTTGTATGATGGTGATGTTGAATGGGGATGCCCTCAGGCGGATGGTAGTGAGCCTGCTGGATATTGGTCGGCAGCCCATGACAGTGTTAACAATGTCTTTGTGGATCAGGAACCCTACTCCATGTTCGTGTTTGTCCTCTCTACCACTGTAAAATAGTCTGTGGCCTTCAAGTGTGGGTATTTCACCGATGTTTTTCCATCGTGTTTCACAGAGTCCTAGGATGTGCCAGCGATATTTGTTCATTGCATGTGTCAGTTCTTCCAATTTTCCTGGCGTCCTTAGTGTTCTGACATTCCACGTGCCAATAGAGATGTTGTTCCTGGCCGGAGCTTGTTGTTGTGTGGTCCACCAGTAGCGCATTTGTCACCTCCACCCTGGTTTGCAATGGAAGGCGCGGTCCTTGTTGACCGGGTGACGACCGAGCCGGTATGGGTTGAGTAGTGGTCGTCATTCATGCGGTGAGTCTTGGCAGAAAAGCATGGCGGAGCCCATCCCTCTCCGTAGCTCATTTTCTTTGAAAAGGAAAGTCAGTGAAGAATTCACCCCCTATAATGTTTTTCATTTCCGAACGACTTTGAGACTCAGCAGGCACTGGATAATCATGTCTGAACAGAAGGTAACGGGGGAAAGAACCCAGCTCGCAGTGCACTGAAGGCAGACTTACGTCTCCAGCACAGCTGTGGTCATGTTATCCGTTTAGCCGAAGGACGCTGTTGATGCGATGGAATTCATGGCTCTGTGTGTGTGTGTGTGGGGAGAGGGGGGGGGGGGGGGGTGGGGGGGGGGGGGGGGGGGGGGTGATAGGTGGGTGTGTGGGTACCTGAGTGTCCTCTCTGTCTCTCTGTTTCTGTCTCTGTCCCTGTCTCTCTGTCTCCCACCCCCATCTCTCCCTCTCTCTCTCTCTCTCTCTCTCGTCTCTCCAGCGCACGCGCGATCTCAATCCTTGCAAAAAACAACACTTCCACATTTGCCTCAGAACAAAAGAGTCACTACTGGTTTGGCTTCTGCTAAATCAGTGGTACACCCATAAAGAAATATGGGGGCCACGATGTCAATACTGGCCCACTACAGACAGACAGACAGACAGACAAACAGAGAGACAAACGAAAGGAATACAGCACACATCTTCTACACATCGTTGCCGCATGTATTGTCACCGCCACTTGAGTGTCGCCGACTACAGTCGGTTTCTTTTGGGAGTTTTCTCCCCCGTTTAATATACCCCTGGCAACATTGTATTATGTATTCGTCCCTCGACTTTGCCCTTTCTTCCTGGTATTGCCAGAGCACTGGTCTGACCTGGAGACTGCGCCAGATGACCTGCACGGCAGTGTGGTCAACGGAGCCATCCCCAAGGGCAACCACAACTGGAATCCGTGATGGATGGATGGATGGATGGACTGACTGACTGATTGATTGAAACGGATACTTATACAGCATGATGACCATGAAGTCTGCTTCACCTCCTGTCCCTGATTGATCAGTCAATCGACTGACTGACTGGTTGATTGATTGATTGATTGATTGATTGATTGAAACGGATACTTATACAGCATGATGACCATGACGTCTCTTTCCCTCCTGCCTGTCCTTCGTCTGCTGATGTCCGAGTGAGTGTCCGACGAGTGAGAGAATGGGTCATTTAGGGTGACAAAGGAGGGCAAACTAGTTTCTTTATGTGTTTCTTTGTTTTTACTTATCTGTTTTGTTGTTTTGTTGTTGTTGTTGTTTTTTTTTGGGGGGGTTCCGTCTTACTCTTTCTCTGTCTTTCTGTCTGTCTGTGTGTGTGTGTGTGTCTCTCTCTCTGTTTCTTTCTTCTTCTGTTTTGTCTCTGTGTATATCTCTGCCATCTCCCCTCCCCGCTGTTTTTCTCTTTCTCTCAATCCATTTCATCTGTTTCCTCATGTCCCTTCTTTGCCTAATGATTTCAGAAAACTAGAAGTACGTTGGAATTATAATATATTATATATATATATATATATATATTATATTTGTGTGTGTGTGTTTGTGTGCGTGGTGTGTGTGTGTGTGCGTGCGTGCGTGCGTGCGTGCGTGCGTGTGTTGTGTGTGTGTGTGTGTTCTTGCGTGCGTGCCTGCCATTGTGTTCTTTGAGAACCTGCAGTCCCAGGAACTGATACCAGCATGTGACCTCTCTCTCTCTCTCACACACACACACACACACACACACACACACCACACACAGCACACGCACACACACACACACACCACACACACACACACACACACACAGAGAGCACACACAAGGTTTCCACTCACATCCACCACCTTGATGCCTCCATCCCCTTCCACCCCCTCTCCCCCTCCCCCTTTCCTACAAACGGCATACTTACTGCTGGCTGGCACGCAGACTGCTTCCTGCCTCACGCGCAGGACAGGAAATGGGGGCTGAATGCACGTGGGATCGTCCTTCCTGGCCCGACGTCATCCAAAATGGCCGCGTCACCAGGCACCGAAATAGAAGTGAAGACGAACAAAACATGGTTTTTACTAATGCAAGGAGAAAGGAAGGGGAACAATGATTCTCGATTAATCAACTCCTTCGTGTGGCAGGAGGGCTATTTTGGTTAGGTGAGTTTGTCCGGTATAGAGATAGTGAGAGCGAGAGAGAAGCGCGCGCGCGCGTTTTGTCAGTGTGTGTGAATTCATCGCTAGAAATACATTTAAGAATCACAGTTACATGTAGGTTTCTATAATGTTGTTTTATGGGACGATATCGCTGTCGGAAAGGCTTTAACTATTTATAGTTCGTTTTAAATGACAACACTGAAGGAAGGCCACTGTTTCAGTTTCAGTTTCAGTAGCTCAAGGAGGCGTCACTGCGTTCGGACAAATCCATATACGCTACACCACATCTGCCAAGCAG
>NW_027468369.1:70399-95399 GCF_041734735.1 Babylonia areolata
CATAACAGTCCTACACCTCAACAGTCCTACACCTCAACAGTCCTACATGTCAGTATCTGACAAACATAACAGTCCTACACCTCAACAGTCCGACATGTCAATGTCTGATAAACATGACAAACCGACATGTCAGTGTCTGACAAACATGACAGTCCTACACCTCAACAGACCGACATGTCAATGTCTGACAAACATAACAGTCCCACACCTCAACAGACCGACATGTCAATGTCTGACAAACATAACAGTCCCACACCTCAACAGACCGACATGTCAATGTCTGACAAACATAACAGTCCCACACCTCAACAGACCGACATGTCAGTGTCTGACAAACATGACAGTCCTACACCTCAACAGACCGACATGTCAATGTCTAACAAACATAACAGTCCTACACCTCAACAGACCGACATGTCAGTGTCTGACAAACATAACAGTCCTACACCTCAACAGACCGACATGTCAGTATCTGACAAACATAACAGTCCTACACCTCAACAGACCGACATGTCAATGTCTGACAAACATGACAGTCCTACACCTCAACAGACCGACATGTCAGTGTCTGACAAACATGACAGTCCTACACCTCAACAGACCGACATGTCAGTGTCTGACAACCATGACAGACCGACATGTCAGTGTCTGACAAACATGACAGTCCTACACCTCAACAGACCGACATGTCAGTGTCTGACAAACATGACAGACCGACATGTCAGTGTCTGACAAACATGACAGTCCTACACCTCAACAGACCGACATGTCAGTATCTGACAAACATAGCAGTCCTACACCTCAACAGTCCTACACCTCAACAGACCGACATGTCAGTGTCTGACAAACATGACAGACCGATATGTCAGTGTCTGACAAACATGACAGTCCTACACCTCAACAGACCGACATGTCAGTGTCTGACAAACATGACAGTCCTACACCTCAACAGTCCTATATGTCAGTATCTGACAAACATAGCAGTCCTACACCTCAACAGTCCTACACCTCAACAGTCCTACACCTCAACAGACCGACATGTCAGTGTCTGACAAACATAACAGTCCTACACCTCAACAGACCGACATGTCAGTGTCTGACAAACATGACAGACCGACATGTCAGTGTCTGACAAACATGACAGTCCTACACCTCAACAGACCGACATGTCAGTGTCTGACAAACATAACAGTCCTACACCTCAACAGACCGACATGTCAGTGTCTGACAAACATGACAGTCCTACACCTCAACAGACCGACATGTCAGTGTCTGACAAACATGACAGACCGACATGTCAGTGTCTGACAAACATGACAGTCCTACACCTCAACAGACCGACATGTCAGTGTCTGACAAACATGACAGACCGACACGTCAATGTCTGACAAACATAACAGTCCTACACCTCAACAGATCGACATGTTGGTGTCTGACAAACATAACAGTCCTACACCTCAACAGATCGACATGTTGGTGTCTGACAAACATAACAGTCCTACACCTCAACAGATCGACATGTTGGTGTCTGACAAACATAACAGTCCTACACCTCAACAGACCGACATGTCAATGTCTGACAAACATAACAGTCCTACACCTCAACAGTCCGACATGTCAATGTCTGACAAACATAACAGTCCTACACCTCAACAGACCGACATGTCAGTGTCTGACAAACATAACAGTCCTACACCTCAACAGACCGACATGTCAGTGTCTGACAAACATAACAGTCCTACACCTCAACAGACCGACATGTCAATGTCTGACAAACATAACAGTCCCACACCTCAACAGACCGACATGTCAGTGTCTGACAAACATGACAGTCCTACACCTCAACAGACCGACATGTCAGTGTCTGACAAACATGACAGACCGACATGTCAATGTCTGACAAACATAACAGTCCTACACCTCAACAGACCGACATGTCAATGTCTGACAAACATGACAGTCCTACACCTCAACAGTCCGACATGTCAGTGTCTGACAAACATGACAGTCCTACACCTCAACAGTCCGACATGTCAGTGTCTGACAAACATAACAGTCCTACACCTCAACAGACTGACATGTCAGTGTCTGACAAACATGACAGTCCTACACCTCAACAGTCCGACATGTCAGTGTCTGACAAACATAACAGTCCTACACCTCAACAGACCGACATGTCAGTGTCTGACAAACATAACAGTCCTACACCTCAACAGACCGACATGTCAGTGTCTGACAAACATAACAGTCCTACACCTCAACAGACCGACATGTCAGTGTCTGACAAACATGACAGTCCTACACCTCAACAGACCGACATGTCAGTGTCTGACAAACATAACAGTCCTACACCTCAACAGTCCGACATGTCAGTGTCTGACAAACATGACAGTCTTACACCTCAACAGACCGACATGTCAGTGTCTGACAAACATGACAGACCGACATGTCAGTGTCTGACAAACATGACAGTCCTACACCTCAACAGACCGACATGTCAGTGTCTGACAAACATGACAGACCGACATGTCAGTGTCTGACAAACATGACAGTCCTACACCTCAACAGACCGACATGTCAGTGTCTGACAAACATGACAGTCCTACACCTCAACAGACCGACATGTCAGTGTCTGACAAACATGACAGCCCCACAGCTCATCAGTCGAACATGTTAGTATCTGAAAATCTTATAGGTCCCATTCCTTAACAGTCCTACATGTCACAATCTCAGAATGTTAAGGGTTCTACTCATCAACAGTCACCGATGTCGGTATCTGATAACTGTAGAGGTCGCACACCTCAACAGTCCGACTTGTCAGTATCTGACAAACGTAACCGTTCCACACTTCAACAGTCCGACAGATCAGTATCTGATAATGTTCCCATACCTACATCTACCCCAAGAAAGAAAGAAAACTGAGGTAATGCTCAAAATTATTCTTAACAGTTAATAGTTGCAAGCAAATACCATCATTGCTGAAGAACATGCTGGATTCCGCAAAGACAGAAGTACCATCGAACAGGTCTGAAACCGGTGTACCCTTTGCGAAAACACCCCCACCAAAGGGAATTCTACCGCATCTTCATAGACTTCGACAAGGCGTTTGACAGAGTCTGGCAGGAGGCACTAAGGGCCACATTGAAATTGTTAACATCGGGCAAAAGCTTATCAACACCGTCCAGCAACTATCATGGCTCCCAACCGACTAGTGAGGTACTCACACAGGATGCTTAGTATAGAAGAGTCGTTACGTACTTCAGTTCGAGTCTGTCGGGGCTGCCTTCTGTCTCCCACGCTTACCAACATATCCCTGGAATGCATCATGACTGACGTGATTGAAGATCAAGTCAGCACATTCACCATTGGAGGAAGAACCATCATGAACCCTCGCTTAGTCGCAGACGACATTGATTTCAGTAGTTCGCATACCTGGGTTCCATTGTCAGCAATGAAGGATCCAAACTAGAAATCCTCTCATGGGTAGCAAAGACAACATTAGCACTGATCAGACTATCCCTATATGGAAGGACAGCAACATCTCCACGAAACACAAGATCAGACTCTTGCATGCACTGGTATATTTCATTTTCCTGTCTGCATGCGAGACATGACCCTCATGGGGATTTGGAAAGAATTGAAGCCATGGAAATGAGGTGTGATCTAAGAAACAAAACATCAGACAAACTGATCATGTCACCAGTGAACAAGAGCACCAAACCGTCAAGCAGCTCATCGGACCCTGTAAAGATCTGCTGACATCAGTTAGGCCGAAAAGAATGGGAGTAACACTCTTTGTGGTTCCACGCATTAACAGACCAACTTGTCAAATTGTGGTATTTTTCAAGTTCAAGTGCTTCTATAAACAGCCCAACGACCGTCATTAACAAAAAAAAAAAGAAAAAAAAAGTAAAATAAAATCAGCAAAAATAAAGAGAGAACAAAAAATAATCTTATGTCTCAACTAAAACAAAGAAAGTCTTAAGTAAATGGTCTCAATGCACCTGCTACATTCCTGTAATACGGAATTCCACAAGGTTCTGTTTGGACCTATCTTGTTTATCATGTACACGATACCAGTTTCTCGATCTCACTTTTTATCTCACGAAATATTTGCTCCTGACACACACCTGGCTCTACCAGTCACGTCAGTACAGCAACTGAACTGAAATCCATCAAGTGATTCTGACTGATGGGCAAAACTGTATTTGTGACATAAAATCTTGGACGACACTCAACGAACTGTAGTTTAATGATAAAAAAAAAGAAGTTTTGTTAACTGCCTCTTATAAGTTTAAAAAAAAAAAAAAAAAGAACCATCACTTCCAACCACTGACGATCTGCAGTAACACTTGAGACAAGATCTTGTCCATCATCCATGTTCGTAATCTGGCTGTGATTTTCGATGAGACTGGCTGAATCTTTCAAAGAGCACATCTGAAATTTGTGCTAGACAGTATACCTGTAACTATGAAAATGTGCATCATTCATCGCTGTTTTCACAGGCAACCAAAACTTCTTGTCTGCTCTCTTGTTCTGTCCAGGTATGATGATGGCAGTGCTCTCCTCACTGGCACCCCACGGTATCCCCTTCACATGCTCCAGAGAGCCGGGAAGCTGATTCTCAAATTGCCCAGGTGTGAGCATGCACCTCTTCTGAAATAATCCTTCCAGCTCACTAACTCCTACAATCATCTAAACCCTCACATCTATAATGCTCTCTCCCTTCCCACCCCTCTACTGTGTATCATCCATCTCCCCCTTTCCCTTTTCTGAGAGAGAGAGAGAGAGAGAGAGAGTTCACAGCACGGCAGTTTTCCAGTTCAGAGCGGCACAACCTCACATCACACTCACATCTTTGACTTGCTTGTTTCAACACACGCCAAAGCACATGGTTTGGGGGCCCGCAGAACACACGTCTGCCACAAAACTGTCCTTTCCTGTCTCCCTTGGCGTTAACGGTGAAGAGTGCTGAACAGCCCTGCTGCCACCACTGTGCTATGCTCTTTTCTTCACTGAGGCTCCCTGTAGCAACATCAGTCAACGTTCTTTCCGTTCAGGTCAGCTGGCACCGTTTGGGACATGACACAGTTGTTGTTTTTTCCCGCGAGTGATCTCTGGGGTTAACCTAGTTCTTGCCTGTCGTGGCGACACAGCAAGATACTTACACAGTTATGTTTTGTATTTGCGGTATAGTACGTAGGACTTGTGCATGTGTTGTCTGGCGTGAAACAAAAACGGGGGCACTCTCCCCCCTCCTGCCCCATTAGCCCAGTGCTCTGTACTCTCCATGGTTTGTTCTTTGCGCTCAGGAGATGGGCTGATTTTTTGCGTCACTTCGGGGTTAAAAAAGGGGAGAGAGAGAGTGTGTGTGTGTGTTTGTGTGTACGTGCGGGCGTGTGCGTGTCAATGTGTGTGTGTCAGTGTGTGTGTGTGTGTGTGTGTGTGTGTGTGACTTGCATATAAGATTTTTGAATGTCAGTGTGTTTAGGACCACCTCATTCTGTGTGTCTGTGTATCAATCTCTCCCTCCCTCAGACAGACAGGGATGCAGGCAGAAAGTGAAGCTTGTTCGCCTGCTTTGTTTGTAAACACACAGACCGCAGATATCTTATCTGCACAGCATCTATTTATATACTCCACAGACTGATTGCGTTCTCATGACTGACAACGAAAAAATTCGGTGGACTTCATTTTAGGTCAGGGTCACTTGACCGACACCCGGAATAACCCCAAAAGGACACACACAGGAACCCGACAGTACGATTAAAGAAACTTTTGAATTCTTCATCTGTGATATACTTATCTGTTTGCATTTGACTACATGAGTTACCTAAAATAATAAATAATCACCATCACCTACTGTATACGCTTTCGATCAAATCTGGAACAAAAATAGAACAACTTTCCAGTTATTCCATCAGTTCACTTCCAGCGCCTGTGGTCGAGGTTTTTTGGATGAAGGTGAAGGTCATCACCAGAGTGTGTTTGAGCGAAGCGGGTAGTTGTGAGTTCAAGCATTACCTGGGCGGCAGCTTTGGAGAACGGGTGTTTACGTAAATTTGATTTGTGTTTTGTCCACTCCGCAGCTAGTAAAGTGAATTCGTTTTGGATATCAAAACTGCAGAGTTGATGTAAAATGCTGTAACACTATCGCAACAACAGGTATAGGGGAAGTTATTCTATTGTCAGCAGCAACATTATTTACGTCGTCCTGTTGTGGAACTGTTGTGACGAATTGATTGAACGTCTACATTCAGATCTGTTGGTGTTCATTTATTATTCGCGTGCATGTTTAATGCTCGACACAGTATTCATTTTACCAAGCTACTACTGTATATGCAAAGAACGACCAAGACGAGACTGAGATCAAAGTTTACAAGTATTGCTGAGAAAGTCCGAACATTTCCAAGACAGAACAAGCTTGGAGTTTGATAGAAGCACGTACTGTACAGGGGGAAGACAACTCGGCAACGAATTATTTCCAAGTTTCTCAGCTGACACAATGGGTGTTCAAGGTTGGGAATTCGCTTCTGCGCTTCTCCCAGCCAGACGTTTGTGGTTATTGACTGGAATCTTCGCCCACCTTGCCACGCTGTTTGGTATGACGTGTGTTTGTTTTGTCACACTTGTTGCTGGAGGTGGTGTTGAGTTTGCTTACTGAACAAGTGTTGAGGGATACTTCCTGAGTGTTTGAGAGTCAGAGAGACTGACACACCAACACGGGGAGACGTGCACACACACACACACACACACACACACACACACACACACACACACACACACACACACACACACACACACACACACACTCACTCACACACACACACACACACACTCACTGACACACACACTCACTGACACACACACACACACACACACACACACACACACACACACACACACACACACAAGAAACAAGCCTGTGTCTTTTTCATTCAGCCACGGTGTGGTGAACCTTTTAATGGCAGACATGCCATTCCACCCGTGGTGGGATCATTGAAAAGAGGTGGGCGGGGGTGGGGGTGGGAGTCGCATGGGCACAGTATGTGTATACAGTTGTGTGCTACATAAACACTCCCCTTCTTTTGTGTAAACGAGGGTTAGACTTGCATGTCGAGTAATCATGATGTCGACATATGGGACTGACATCGATGCACGGAAGTTTGCGTACAATTCTCTCTCTCTCTGCCTCTCTCTGGCCCCCTTCTGTTCTCCATCAATGCAAGAGAGCTGGTTTATTTCATCCAAACACTTTCTATAAAAACTTTTCCTTTTTTTTTTTAAGACAGGGTTGGTTGAAAGAAAGAAGACCATAAGGAGAAAGGGTGAGATTCCAGTTAAGGTTCTTATAACGGGAATCACGCGATGAACCGACTAGACGTCGCCGTTGTTCTTCTCCTTCTTCTTCCATTAATGCTCAGCGGTCATAGTTTCAGTTTCAGTAGCTCAAGGAGGCGTCACTGCGTTCGGACAAAACCATATACGCTACACCACATACACACATCAGCGGTCATAAAGTTTGACCATTACTAGCATTTTTGTGCGTGCTGGGTATTTTCGTGTCTCCATAACCCACCGAACGCTGACATGGGTTACAGGATCTTTTACGTGCGTATTTGATCTTCTGCGTGCGTATACACACGAAGGGACTAGCAGGCACTAGCAGGTCTGTGTTGACCTGGGAGATCGGAAAAATCTCCACCCTTTACCCACCAGGCGCCGTTACCGTGATTCGAACCCAGGACCCACAGATTGAAAGTCAAACGTCTAAACCACTTGGCTATTGCGCCTTCCATCAACCGGGCCACCCGCCAGTCAAGATAACCCACAACTGCTGATAGGTCACCTTTTTAGTGTTTGGTCTTGAATGCAGAAAGTACATAGAAGTGTCAGTGTTGTCCAGCAAGGAACAGAACGTCACGTGTCGAGAAGCGTGTTTTTGCCGATGGCGACTGAAAACTTTCAAAAGACCGTGACTTTTGTGGTCTTGAGAAAAAAAATTCAGTGTTCAGTGTCAGCAAACAACTTGACTAGTCACAAAGTTGGTATAAAGATAGGAATATAAACGTTATGATCAAGCGAGTTGAAATGTTGCACTTTTTAGAGTCTGTCACTGTCAGTGTCCAGTGTTCAAGCGAAATGATGCGGTGTTGACATGTCTGACTGGAGATGTGTGCGTATGTGTCTGTCTGCCTGTTTGTTTTTCCGCAGTTTTTCTCTTGGACTGCGTGCACACACACACACACACACACACACACACACACACACACACACACACACACACACACACACACACACACACACACACTGACCCACCGCACACAAGCATGCACGTGGACGCCACATGGAATGCATACACTCACGACCTCCCACCCACTCCCAAACCTACGACCACCACGCACACACAGGAAATAGCGAACACACGCCACGCAATGAGAGAGAGGCCGGGTGGGTGACAGAGGGGGAGCGGGGGGGGGGGGGGGGGGGGGCAGCAGCAGACGAAGGAGGAGAAGAGACCAAAAGAAAGGAATAATCTGTTGTTTACTCGCACATGTTTTCCTCAACTATTATGTTGTTTTTATCCTCAATACACACGTAGTGCTGGCTTTGTGGTAACGCATCCGCACACTGGAAGCGAGAGAATCTGAGCATACGTGATTGAATCCAACACACTCGCCACTATTTTCTCCCCCATTAGTAGACCTTGAGTGATCAGGTCTGAACGCTAGTAATTCGTTTGAGACGATAAACCGGGAGTTCCCGTATGTAACATGAAATTAACCGGGATTCACAAGAACCCCGGCACGGCAACAAAGGGATTGTCCCTGGATAAAATTATGTAGAGAAATCCACTTTGATCGGAACAACAAACACGCTTGCATGCTCTCCCTGGGGAGAGCAGCCCAAATTTCAGAGAAGTCTGTTGTGACTAAGAGTAATGCAGTACAATACAGTACAATACATTGTAATACATTACATGGAGTGATGGCCTAGAGGTAACGCGTCCGCCTAGGAAGCGAGAGAATCTGAGCGCGCTGGTTCGAATCACGGTTCAGCCGCCGATATTTTCTCCCCCTCCACTAGACCTTGAGTGGTGGTCTGGACGCTAGTCATTCGGATGAGACGATAAACCGAGGTCCCGTGTGCAGCATGCACTTAGCGCACGTAAAAGAACCCACGGCAACAAAAGGGTTGTTCCTGGCAAAATTCTGTAGAAAAATCCACATCGATAGGAAAAACAAATAAAACTGCATGCAGGAAAAAATACAAAAAAAATGGGTGGCGCTGTAGTGTAGCGACGCGCAGCCCGAATTTCACACAGAGAAATCTGTTTTGATAAAAAGAAATACAAATACAAATAGAATACAATGAATTGTGTCCACAGCCAAGGCCGACCGTCCCAGTGACAGGGAAATGACGGAAGAGGAGAAATCAGCGGCGGAGGATCGCGAGTTATGCCAGAGTAATTGTAACTACGGCTGTTGTGACAACAACCAGTGCTGTCATCCCAGTGGTCCCAACCTGCCCGGGTGTGTCTGTGTGCCAGTGTGTGTGTGTGTCTGTGTGTGTGCCAGTGGAGTGTGTGTGGTGAATACGTGTGTCTGTGTTGTGTGTGAAGTATCTCTGAGTGTCAGTGTCTGATGTCTTTATCCTCTACAACATATGTATCAGTGTTCGTTCACTATCCTTTCTGCTCTTCTATCTGTTGACCTACATACCTGTTCATTTCTCTACCTGTACACACCTGTCAACCTGTCCATATCAGAGTTGCAGGGTGTCTGCTAGTTCTGTACCCCCTCTTCCCACAAACACTTGCATCGACCTTCATTCATTCTGTGTCCTCCTTTTCATCTACCTGTTTGGCTACCTACATTTTTCTGTTTTTGTACCTATTGCAATCTACCTACCTGTCAACATCTCTCTCTTTCTCAGTTTCTTCCTGCCTCTGAATATATGTGGTGTGATGGCCTAGAGGTAACGCGTCCGCCTAGGAAACGAGAGAATCTGAACGCGCAGGTTCGAATCACGGCTCAGCCGCCGATATTTTCTCCCCCTCCACCAGACCTTGAGTGGTGGTCTGGACGCTAGTCATTCGGATGAGACGATAAACCGAGGTCCCGTGTGCAGCATGCACTTAGCGCACGTAAAAGAACCCACGGCAACAAAAGGATTGTTCCTGGCAAAATTCTGTAGAAAAATCCACTTCGATAGGAAAAGCAAATAAAACCGCACGCAGGAAAAAATACAAAAAAATGGGTGGCGGTGTAGTGTAGCGACGTGCTCTCCCTGGGGAGAGCAGCCCGAATTTCACACAGAGAAATCTGTCGTGATAAAAAGAAATACAAATACAGTACATACAATTTTTTTGGTTCAGACGGAGTTTATTGATGTCATACACAAAACCTGATGTACGTAATTTTTCTTTTGTTTTTATACAAGGCTTACATATTTAGAGAAACAGTCATTTCATGGTCGTGTTTTTATTGTTTATTTATCAGCAAATTATGTTATTGTCTATTGTTGCTATTGAAATATCCATTCATGAGGGCCTGTGGCCTATTTGTGAATAGACCATTCATTACTTCATTCAAAACCATGCATTTGTTCATTCTCTGAATTAATTCATGTGTGTGCGTGCGTGCGTGTGTGTATGTGCGTGTGTGTATGTGCGTGTGTGTATGTGCGTGTGTTGTGTGTGTGTGTGTGTGTGTGTGTTACAGTTACTCCGTGCAGGTGATAGCGGTAGTGGGGGCATGCGTGGTGACCCTGTTGCTGCTCTTTCTGTGCATCGTCCGGTACCGCATGGCCGCCAAACGGCTCAACACAGCCAACAGGAGGGCGCGGCGTGACACTGGTCAGTCTGTCCGTCTGTCTATCCGTTGGATTCATCCTTGCCTGTCTGTTCCCAGAAAGTGTATCATTCATTCGTTCGTGTATTCACGAATGAATTGATTTATCTCCTCAGTCGCAGTCTCCTACTCCTGTTCCCTCAAACCATACCCAAGTCTTCGATAACCATTGTGTTTTCGATGGTATACCTACTTTTTTCTTTCACTGTTCTGAGGGCACATTTAAGCTCTGAATGCCCGTTTCGGAAAAAAAAACCAAAAAAACAAAAACGATTCACATGAAAGAAATTTGGTGTTAGTCGTGCTTTCTATTCTTTCTTTTCTCGTGATTAAGTATTCGCCTAACGCTGTTGATCCTGGCAAAATAGACACCCCTGCGCCTGTTTGTGTGTGTGTGTGTGTGTGTGTGTGTGTAGGCAAATGCACGTGTATAAGTGAGTCTGTGAGTAAGAATGAGAGGGAAGTGGGGATGCAAACAGACTGGTAGCTTAGCTGACCTGCAGACTGGTAAATTAGCTGAGACTGGTAAATTAGCTGACCTGCAGACTGGTAAATTAGCTGACCTGCAGACTGGTAGCTTAGCTGACCCGCAGACTGGTAAATTAGCTGACCCGCAGACTGGTTTTTTCTTACCTGCAGACTGGTAGCTTAGCTGACCCGCAGATTGGTAGCTTAGCTGACCCGCAGATTGGTAGCTTAGCTGACCCGCAGATTGGTAGCTTAGCTGACCTGCAGACTGGTAGCTTAGCTGACCCGCAGATTGGTAGCTTAGCTGACCTGCAGACTGGTAGCTTAGCTGACCCGCAGATTGGTAGCTTAGCTGACCTGCAGACTGGTAGCTTAGCTGACCCGCAGATTGGTAGCTTAGCTGACCTGCAGATTGGTAGCTTAGCTGACCCGCAGATTGGTAGCTTAGCTGACCTGCAGATTGGTAGCTTAGCTGACCTGCAGACTGGTAGCTTAGCTGACCTGCAGACTGGTAGCTTAGCTGACCTGCAGACTGGTAGCTTAGCTGACCCGCAGATTGGTAGCTTAGCTGACCTGCAGACTGGTAGCTTAGCTGACCCGCAGATTGGTAGCTTAGCTGACCTGCAGATTGGTAGCTTAGCTGACCCGCAGATTGGTAGCTTAGCTGACCTGCAGACTGGTAGCTTAGCTGACCTGCAGATTGGTAGCTTAGCTGACCCGCAGATTGGTAGCTTAGCTGACCTGCAGACTGGTAGCTTAGCTGACCCGCAGACTGGTAAATTAGCTGACCGGCAGACTGGTAAATTAGCTGACCCGCAGACTGGTAAATTAGCTGACCCGCAGACTGGTAAATTAGCTGACCTGCAGACTGGTAAATTAGCTGACCCGCAGACTGGTAAATTAGCTGGCCTGCAGACTGGTAGTTTAGCTGACCTGCAGACTGGTAAATTAGCTGACCCGCAGACTGGTAAATTAGCTGGCCTGCAGACTGGTAAATTAGCTGACCCGCAGACTGGTAAATTAGCTGGCCTGCAGACTGGTAGTTTAGCTGACCTGCAGACTGGTAAATTAGCTGACCCGCAGACTGGTAAATTAGCTGGCCTGCAGACTGGTAAATTAGCTGACCCGCAGACTGGTAAATTAGCTGGCCTGCAGACTGGTAGTTTAGCTGACCTGCAGACTGGTAGTTTAGCTGACCTGCAGACTGGTAAATTAGCTGACCCGCAGACGGAAAAGGACAACAACAAAAGAACACACAAACAATAAAAGAGCATATTCAAACATTGTCACATGCACGTACACTGTGACGCACACACACACCCACACACACACAAACACCCACACATACGCACGCACACACACACACACACACACACACACACACACACACACACACACACAGGCAGGCAGGCAGGCACGCACACATACACAGTTATATCGGACCACTTTGTCATTGTCAACAAAATTAAAAAAAAAAAAAAAAAAAAAAGACAGCAAATTCCTTGGCATCGGATGACACGGTTAGCACTGCAGGAAAATAAAACCCGATACAAAACTTAAAAACCAGACCCAAACAAACACCACCACTCAACCACCGAAAACCGTGGGAAGGGATTTTCAGAACATAAGGGATTACGTTGTAACTGGCAGGCGGTATGTGGGTTTGGTAACCGAATATGAAAACAACCTCACCTCACCTCACCTCACCTCACCTCACCTCAGGCCCATAACGACAAGTAGTCGTTGGGGGAAACCTGAGGACCGCAGACGCAACCTCCCTTCTCCATCTGTCTCTGTCGGCAGCCGCTGGCAGCAGCTCACGTGTATGGAGTCCGGTGCATTGTTTGATGTTCTCATGCCAGTTCTTCCGCTGTCTTCCTCTTCTTCTCCCGCCCTCGATGGTGCCTTGCATGATTGTTTTGGACAGACTGGTGTGTCGAGTGTTGTGCCCAAACCATATCAGCTTGCGTCTCTTCACAGTTGAAAGGAGAGGTTCCTGAGGTCCAGCAAGGTTCTTAATTCTGCTCCGTACATATTCACTGGTCCTGTGCTCGATCCAGGAAATTTGAAGGAGCTTCCTCAGGCATTTGTTCTCGAAAGCCTGGATCTTCCTTTCAGTTTCGGCCGTCAGTGTCCATGCCTCGCAACCATACAGTACAATGGAGACCACCAGGGCTTTGTAGAGTTTGAATTTTGTGGAGAATCGGATGTTACTTTTCCACACTCTGTTCAGTTTGGTCATGGCTGCAGTGGCTGTACCAATGCGAATTCTTATTTCTGCTTTGAAAACAACACGAAAAAAAAAAAAAAGAAAAGAAGGATAAAACTTATGACAAAAATAGGAAGGGGGGTGTATCAGTTTGGCTTGTTTGTGTGCTTTGAAGTTAATTTTATTATATAAAGAAATAATGATAATAATTTTAAAAAAGAAAGAAAGAAAAAAGAAAAAAAGGAGGGACAAAAGAAACGGAGAAAGAGGGTCAAAGTCACAACACCACACAAGGCATATGGCGCTGTGTGTGTGCGTGCGTGCGTGTGTGTTTGTGAGTGTGTGTGTGTGTGTGTGTTTGTGTGTGTGTGTGTGTGTGTGTGTGTGTGTGTGTGTGCGAGAGTGTGTTTGTGTGCGTGCTTTTGTGTGTGTTTGTGTGTGTGTTTGTGTGTGTGTAACAAATGACAAAGTGTACCGGCGCGTGTGCCCACATCCTACCTCCTTTACACTCACCTCGTCCCTTGTGTAGGACACAATGAAATATTATGTCATGATAACTGTCATAAGTGTTTAAAAAAAGAAGAAAGAAATTAAACAACCAACATACTGTTTCAGAAGTCAAAGTAACACACGAAGCATGATTAATCCGTTATTGCTCAGACCGGTCTAAAAGACTTTGTTTCAAAAGTGAATTGAATTACATAATAATGCCATCCGGTTGCAAGCATGACACAGAATTGATTGTCATGTTTTGACACGTTTTACCGCCTATTTCACCTGGTACCCCCTACCCTTTCCTCACTCATATACATACACGCCATGTCTGTACGTTACATATATATCCGATTGAATAGATTGGTGTCTTCCCGTTAGGTAGATTGAAAGAAACTGTCTTTATCTATGAATATCAAATGATTGATAGATAAAAGCATTTCGAGTGTGTGTTAAAGAGAGAGAGAGAGAGCGGTAGAGAGACGCTTTGACACTTTAATGTCATTGGCCATGAGGTCCTTATGACATGGGAAGAGAGAGAGAGAGAGCTGTGTGACGTCAGCTGTGAGAGGCCAGAGTGGAGTATTCCAGTATTTTACTTTACCAGCCTGTTTATTGCCGCATCTGATTGCTGGAGACATAACATCCAGTCACTATGTTTTATTGATCTGTGAGAGAGAGAGAGAGAGAGAGAGAGTTGTGTGTGGATATTTTTCAACCATATTGAAGAAACACAGAGCAGACATATGCATCCACACACTGCGGAAAAAAGTTCCGCCGTCCACACAGTCATCACACGAAATGAAAATGAAGGAGATATAATTACGAGAATTATTGTAGTGTCAGGTCTGCCACTCTTTGGTAAAATATTAAAAATCATGGTCACAACGGCATAAGATAAAAAGGACATGATTACAACATTTGCTCAGAACGACACGTGGTCACAACGACACGTGGTCACAACGACACGTGATCACAACGACACGTGGTCACAACGACACGTGGTCACAACGACACTTTGTCACAACGACACCTGGTCACAACGACACGTGGTCACAACGACACCAGGTCACAACCACACATGATCACAATGACATGTGGTCACATCGGCATGTAGCCAGTCAGACCGACCGACCGAGTCAGTGGCCAACTGATAGATGTACTGACGAATGCACTGCATGGTGTGGATGTACTAATGGCTTCACTGCCTGGTGTGGATGTACTGATGAATGTCCTGTCTGGTGTGGATGTACTGATGAATGTCCTGTCTGGTGTGGATGTACTGATGAATGTCCTGTCTGGTGTGGATGTACTGATGAATGTGTACTGATGAATGTCCTGTCTGGTGTGGATGTACTGACAAACGCACTGCCCGCTGTGGATGTGCTGATGGATGCACTGCCTGGTGTGGGTGTACTGATGTATGTACTGTTTGGTGTGGATGCACTGACGAGTACACAACCTGGTGTGGATGTACTGATGGATGCACAGCCTGGTGTGGATGTACTGACTAACGCACTGCCTGGTGTGGATGTACTTACTAATACACTGCCTGGTATGGATGTACTGACTGATACACTGCCTGGTGTGGATGTACTGACTGATACACTGCCTGGTGTGGATGTACTGACTGATAAACTGCCTGGTGTGGATGTACTGACTGATACACTGCCTGGTGTGGATGTACTGACTGATGCACTGCCTGGTGTGGATGTACTGATGGATGCACAGCCTGGTGTGGATGTACTGACAAACGCACTGCCTGGTGTGGATGTACGGACAAACGCACTGCCTGGTGTGGATGTACTGATGGATGCACAGCCTGGTGTGGATGTACTGACGAACGCACTGCCTGGTGTGGATGTACTGACAAACGCACTGCCTGGTGTGGATGTACTGACTAATACACTGCCTGGTGTGGATGTACTGACTAATACACTGCCTGGTGTGGATGTACTGACTAATACACTGCCTGGTGTGGATGTACTGACGGTTGCACTGACTGGTGTGGATGTACTGACTGATGCACTGCCTGGTGTGGATGTACTGACTAATGCACTGCCTGGTGTGGATGTACTGACGAACGCACTGCCTGGTGTGGATGTACTGACGGTTGCACTGCCTGGTGTGGATGTACTGACGGTTGCACTGCCTGGTGTGGATGTACTGACTAATACACTGCCTGGTGTGGATGTACTGACTGATGCACTGCCTGGTGTGGATGTACTGACAAACGCACTGCCTGGTGTGGATGTACTGACGAACGCACTGCCTGGTGTGGATGTACTGACTGATGCACTGCCTGGTGTGGATGTACTGACGAACGCACTGCCTGGTGTGGATGTACTGACGAACGCACTGCCTGGTGTGGATGTACTGACGAATGCACTGCCTGGTGTGGATGTACTGACGAACGCACTGCCTGGTGTGGATGTACTGACGGGTGCACTCCCTGGTGTTCAGGTAACGTGGAGGCAGGCCGGTCGGGCCCCAGCAGCCCAGGCGGGGGCTGCCCCTCAGTGTGTTCCGGGGTCAGCGACAGCCTGCCGGGTTCTGGCGTCTGCCGGTGGAACCCGCTGAGGACCCTGATCCTGCTGGAGGAGAGCCGCCTCTCAGTCCCCGAGGGGTCCGGCCAGATCATGTCTCCCCCGCCCTACAGCGAGCACGACCCCCAGACTCCACAGGAGCTCTTACCGCCCCCCTACGATGAGGTGGTCAAAGCTTCACACAACGTCGCGGATCCTCTGTCGTCGCCGTCATCGTCGTCTTCGACGGCAGCGACTGAAGAAACGAGGGATTAAACGCTGAGGTGTTGATGTCTGGACTGTGACGGCTAGGGACGTGTCTGTTCTGAAGGCAAATGACTGTACTGTGATAGAGCATTGTGGAGCCAGTTAGTATACATTCGTGTGAGGAGCTGTTCTGATTTCAGCCACTGTTCTTTCAGTGGACGCGATTCAGAAATCCGTTAAGTCTTTGTTTTGTGGACACGACAGGTCAGGTTGTACGCTAAGGGAGGGAAGCGGGTTGGGGGAGGGGGTTGGTGAGGTGAGCAATTTTGAAACGAGGTGTACACGCAGTTCAGTTGAATGTGCTTTGTTCTAAAAGCCAACATTATTATTTTGAAGCTACCAGAACTGTTTATGTGGTAAATTCAATTCTGAAACCGGCTGAGTTTGTGCACAGCCATTACAGTTCTGAAATAGTGATGGTTGTGTTGTAACGGAACGGAAGTCAGAGTTTGTATCGCCATGGAGCCGGTCTTTTCCGAGGCTAGAAGAGTTTGTGTGTCCGAAAGTATCACAGCTAAACAGAAATGAGCGCAGTGATCACTTCCATAAAGCGGTTCCCACTCCAGAAAACAACCGGGCTTATGCGTTAAAGGACTCAGATTTGAAACTAGTTGAGTCTGACCTTACGGCGCTGTTCTGCTTCTGGAGTCATTGAGATTGTACTGTAATGAACTCAGTTCTGAAGAACCATTCCATTTCTTGAGACAGCCTTAGCATGTCAGTCCAACCTTGAAGCCGGCTGACCTTGAAGCCATTTCAGCAACAAAGAGATCTGGCTTGTACAAGGCTATTTTATAAAACCGTTCAGGATGGGAAGGCAATGAGTTGTGAAGCAGTTTCAGACCAGTTTGTTCAGTTTATTCAGATGCGCTGCCACAACTTTAAGTTCTCAAATGCGAACAACTGAAATGGAATCGAAATATGTTTAAATTTAGTTAGCAGTTTGTATCTACTTTAATAAAACCTTTATGGTGTCCAGTCTTTCGTGAATGGGATGTGCCCGTTTCCACTGTGCAGTCAGCTGACTTCAGTCAGGAAACGAGCTTATTGCTCCAATGGCCCATACCCAGTCCTGACAGATGAGTTCCTTGGTGCCGTTGGAATCACGGCATCTTACTCATGCAGCTAACTGCACACAGCATAGCACAATCGACTATAGTATTCACTTGAGTAAATGTGAAGTACTTTCATAAGTTGCAACATTAATGAAACTTTTCAGATACACCAGAGACTGCTTTGTACTGAAATCACTGATGGTGATGAATGGTGTGTGTGTGTGTGTGTGTGTGTGTGTGTGTGACACTCGGCTTTTAACACGCAGATCTGAATTTTTCGAGTATATGATTATATAGATCTTGTTCGTTCGTTTGTTCAGTGAAAACGCACCAACCTCCCACCCACAACCTTCAGACCTGTTGATGACCAACACATTGTTCTGATGTCTCACGTATCTATAGTGGCCGGCTGTGCTGTCGATAAATACATGCAGCGGGTATAGACAATCCTATGTCTGCTGGGATGTCTTTGAATAATGGGAATTTTTTATTTTAATAATGCGAATGACTTTTTATAATGTGATTGCCTTTTTGTAACACAAAGCCTTGTTGTTGCTTTTAAATCGAGTGCCTTTTCATTACGGAATGCATGTTTTTGGTTTAGTTTTTGTTTCTTTTTGAAAAAAAAATCTAATGGGATGTCCATAAAAACAGAAGTCAGTTTTATTGACTTGGTAGATGTGTTGAACGTTTACACTAGTTTGATTATTTTCTTCGCCTTCTCCTCCTCCTTTTCATTTCCCTGATATCAGGGTTTTTCTTTGAAATAACCCGGAATGTTGTGGAAAGTAAGCAGTGTCTCGTTTCTGTATCTATTACTCGATCTTCTTTATCCCAAAACTTAAAGTAATATGATAATGCATTACATTGGCGAAACTTTTAAGAAGTTTTTATTCTTTAATTTTTTTGTCACCCAAGTGGATGAGCAACGGTTGCTTTCTGTCTTCTTTCAAGATTCCGTTCAAATTTCCGTAAAATATGACCACTGTGAGGGTTATGATTGCATGTTCTACTGCTTCATTGAAATGAAAATGTAAAGGTATTTTCATTACGTTAGCAGTTGCATGTATGCTTTTCTTTTTTCTCGCAAGGACTGTTGTATCTTTAAAAAAATCTTTCTATTCATTATGTACAAATCTCTCTTATAGAGACGTTATATAACTTGTCGATTTTGATCTTGATCTGTGTTTGTACAGCATCCATTTTTTTAATCAGATTATCGTTTTTCCTGTCTCCTTGTTCAAAACTTTCATGTTTGAAATCACAGTGAAAGTGCTCAACATGATGCATGCATGCGTGTATGTATATGTGCGTGCGTGCATGCTTACGTGCGTGCGTGTGTATGTTTGGCATATTTGCATGCGCATAAACGCGTGTATGTGTATATTTATGTGTGCACGTGTGCGTGTATTTGCGTGCTCCTGTGTATGTTTTGTGCTCGTGTGTCTGTGTGTATAAGTGCACGCGTATGTATGTGTATGCATGTGTGAGCGCGACTGTTAGTTTGCATCGTTTGCTGTGTTCAAAAGTGTATACTATTGATCAATATGCTGATGTACCATGAACAATGCTCTCTTTCCTGTTTGTGTTTAACACGAAAACGACATGTAAAAATCACTGCTGCTTGTTTTCTATGACCACTTAACTGCCTTAATAAATCTGATTTTTATACAGAACAATCGTGTTTTTCGTCCCCCAACGTCTCCTGTCCTCAAGTCGTTCTGTGTTTCCTCTGTCTTTCACTCCGGTGGGCTGTGAATGAACGGAAAGTCAGTACTTCACCCCTTTCTCTATCAAATTCAAATGGCCAGTACTCTTCTGTATATCACTCCCCCACCTCCC
Source organism: Babylonia areolata (assembly GCF_041734735.1). Classification (NCBI taxonomy): domain Eukaryota; kingdom Metazoa; phylum Mollusca; class Gastropoda; order Neogastropoda; family Buccinidae; genus Babylonia; species Babylonia areolata. The sequence goes on from NW_027468369.1 coordinate 90,111, forward strand.
CACATACACACACACACACACCACGCGCGCACACACACACGCACGCACGCACTCCACATACACACAAACGCGTGCGCGCACGCTGACATTTCATGTTTGAATGTTTCAAAGTACACACCACATCTTATACTCAGTTTGGTTGGTTTTACCATTTGTAGGAGTGTTAAACCTTGATGATTTTCGTGACAAATTAATAAACATGATTCTGATTCTCTCTCTCTCTCTCTCTTCCATCTCTCTCTCTCGTGAACACACAAGCACGCGCGCGAACGTGCGCGTGCGCGCACACACACACACACTCACAAGGGGACAGAGAAAGGGAGAGTGAAGGGGTGATTTAGATGAATCAATGAAGACAGAACCACAGTGAAACGTACGATTTCTATCATCATTCAGTGAGTTGTGGTTCATTTCCGGGATCAAGAAACATTTTTTTGTTCTGTCTCCCCGTATCACACTGTGGGATACAACCACGCTCATTCTTTCTGTACCTCACACACACACACACTCACTCACTCACCGCTCACTCACACATACGTCTACCCACCTCCACACCCCCACTTCCAAACAGAGTGCTACACGATGTCAGTTTTACATTCACCACGAAACACTTTCAAATTATGGTGACAGTGCAGTTCAGCGATCACAAATCGTGTTTACACGGTGAAGTTTGTCTGAAAGGCAAGGGAGGCAAATCTTCCACTGACAAAACACTCGAACGATCGAGTACATTGGTCACAGTCCGGTTTGCCAAAACTCTCCTTCAGTCTCATTATTACTTTCTTTTTTCACTCATGTGTGTATTACCTTCTAAATTTGTGTTTATTGAGGTATGCGTACATGTACCGTTAAGGGCAGACAGTATATAGGTGCACTTGCTCCTGGAGTGACCCTTCTACAATAATATAATTTAATTCTACAACAGGGAGGTATACATGATACAGTAGAAAACACACACACACACACCGTACACATAAAGCGCTATTTCCTTTTTTCATTTGTTCGTTTTATCCGTACCATCTGTGGACAACTCCATTTCCTGTGCGGGGGGCATTACTGACCCCATACATATATATATATATATCCTCGGAACGTCTCCTTCAGTTCACGCTGGGTACTTGAGTTAACTGTACTCTGACAAAGCGTGGACGATACTATTGTAGAACCGTTCCGCAACTCCAATTTTAGTTTCAGCTGCCGACACCATAACTAAGTTGATTTCATACTTTTCCCTGCCGGTTTCAGTTGAAACGCTATCAATCACATTGTTTTTAGCAAAGCCGCCGGGTTACTTAGTTTAACCTGAAAAGGCGTCAGTCAGTGATGACTGTCTGGGCCAAACTGAACCACGTACGTGACCGTACAGTGCAGTGCACGCACACATGCAAAAACTAATGCATACGCCACATACAAGCTAAAAACTGAAACTTGACTACGAAATACTTGATATGGGTTCAGCTGAAAATAAATGACAACAAATTTGAATGATCGATACACGGTCACCCAAGTTTCGTTTACAATATGTTTTTAACTTGAACAAAAAGATAAATAAATATCTTTTAAGAAGAAATACCATCCGTAAAATTAGAAATACAAATAATGACTGAGAAAGATTGTAAAACACCTACAACCATAACAGAATAAAATCCCAGTCCATTTCATTTCACGGCCCCTAAACTCGGCTCGATCATATCTGAATCAAGTTACAAGGCTTTATATTCTGCCGGCCTGTTTCAATACCGTTGCGGTTTTGCCAGTGCAGTTGTTGCTGTGTGCTTTTTACATATTTAAAGCGGTATAAGATGATTTACTTATATGATCTATTTTGTTCATTTCTTTGTCATAACGTACCGTGACGCGGATTTAGGCGTGTGTTGACGGGTAAAAATTAATGAGCCGATGTAGGGTCGGTCTTTGTGCGATAGCTTATTTACTTGAAAGTGACTGAATATGTCGTTTCAAATAAATTCAAATATCTAAACATCTTTATTTTTTTCAAATTTATGTGGAGCTGCTTTTCTGACAAATCTGCATTCTCGCACGCCCAGTAACTGCTACTGCAACCCCGCGCGCACCCCAAAAGCAATAACAGTGGTCTTCAGTGTTCCATTGGACTTAACATGTCGTTCTCCGGGTTCCTAAATAAACTAAATCGATAATATCCTAATTTTCTGACAAGCTGTAATGGCCAGGGCAAACAATACAAGCCACCACCGGCCAGAAAGTCACCCACGCTCTGAAAATGTCTAACAAAACCTGCTCGAACTCAACATCCTTCGGTAAACTTTCCCCGCCATGTTGGTTCCGGAGCAGACGACACTCCTGAGTGGACGCGCGCACTTGTCCAATGAAAACACTCGGCACGTGGACGGCGTGTTGTGTCAACACGAGGCTGAGAACAAGGTAGCCGTAGCGACGTTTGGGTCACGTGATAAGGGCCGAAGAGGACAACCACGTAAGAACCGAGAAAACAAAAAAGACCGAATCGCAGGCCATGACCCATCCTTAGGTCAAGTATTGTGACCAGCTCAGACAGCAGAGCGTCTTGTCTGTAGACCACTTGTCAAGGTAAGTGTTTGTTTCCTAGTGAGAGAGAATGGTGGATATAATCTTGAGTGCTTCGTCTTGGCTGAGCGGATTGATAAGTTTCTAGCGAGTTGCTTGTGGTCCGGACAGGCATTGACAACGGCACGGCTGTCCGTGCCTGTTGCTGATTCCTGGTGCTGGGATTGCTCTGTAATGATGTGTTCCACTCTATCGGTCCTTTCAGTTACTGTGCGGCATAAAAAGGCAGCACGTACATTACTTGAGCCGTTCAGTCGTGAGCAATTGAGGTTACGCACGAACCGACATAAGTTAAAATCGCCGTGAATATTTGTGTGACACAGAATAAAGGGCCTGAAGTCTGCATTCTGTCCGATTTTTCACACATTTAATAGTAGCCTGGGTGTTTTTCTTCCATTAGAGAATGAAACAGGCTTCAAACAAGAGTGCTTTGTACACTTATCAGAAAAAGATCACTTAATTGATCATTGCCAAACGATTTAACATCACGGTCGTTTTGATGAAAGAGAAAATTATCAGGATCCGTAACTGGGGTGGGATTGGCACTTGTGGATCTGAAATAGTCCACAACATGCAGTCAGTTTTGAATAAACGCTAAAGTTTGCATGGTGTAACCATGTGTGTGTGTGTGTGTGTGTGTGTGTGTAGTGCTTACACTTACAAGCACATGCATGCATGCATGGAGTTAAAATTCTGCCTGAGTTTAGTGCATACTTTTGTATCTGTGTGTGCATTTACTGTGTGTGTGTGTGTGTGTGTGTGTGTGTGTGTGTGTGTGTGTAGTGCCTACTTGCAAGTACATAAACTGACTTAAAATGTGTCAGTTTTTAGTGTCAGCTTCATGTGTCTGTGTGTGCATAGACTGTACATGTGTTTGTATGTGTGTTTGTGTGTCTGTGTATGTGTGTCTGTATGTGTACACATAAGTCTGTGTGTGTGTGTGTGTGTGTGTGTGTGTGTGTAGAAGGTGATGTGTTTTTATTTCCTGTTGTGTCTTTTCTATGTCTGCGAGTATGTGTGTGTGTGTGTGTGTGTGTGTGTGTGTGTGTGTGTGTTGTTACCATGCTGTTAGACATGAGTTGACAGCATAACTGTGAGATTATTGAAGTCAGATTGTTCCACTATTGTGTTCCAGTGATTCAGGATGATGTCAAAATAAAGGGAAAAGAGAACAAACAAATTAATCAGTCGTGAATAAAGGTAAAATGCTTTCGTCATTGATTAATTGGAGATTAGAATGAAGAAATAAAGCAACAAAAAAGATTAACACTTTATCATATATGTCAAGCTTATGTTGTGCTATTTCTTTAAAATTTTTTTTTTTTTATGAATGAGCAATCACTTAATCAAAGTACAATGGTGAAATGAATCAGAATCTGTGCAAAATACTGGCTGCCAGTATCCAGCCAAACAGACCATTATCAGAATACATAACCAATCAGCAATGCCTGTTTCAGATCAGGTGACCACAACATCCACCTCATCCTTCTGACCATGTCCACCAAAATGACCACCCTGCCCCGCATCACGCCCTCCGCCACCCCCACCCCTCGCTCCATCTCAGCAGGGGGAGGCAAGTACGGACCCTACCCCCCTCCAGACCTGTCCTCGACGTGGGACCACATGAAGATCCCGCAGAGGGTAAACCCCATCGCTCCACCCCCGCCCAAGAAACGCATCAACAGCAGCTGGGAGACGGTGGACCAGCACTGGCACAACGACAAGCGCAGGATTATCATGCAGCAGCGCGAACACACCAGATACCACTCTGCCTGGTCCAAGGCCTTCTACGGCTCTCCTGCTGATCAGGAAGCCTACAGGTATGGATGGAGTCACTTTGTGTAACGATTACCGCTTTTGACTGTCTTCATACACTGTATTGTATTGTATTGTATTGCTGCATTGTATTGTATTGTATTGTATTGTTTTATATTGTAGTGCTGTGCTGCCCTGCGTTATGCTGCGTTGCGTTGCATTGCATTGTGCTGTGTTGCATTGTATACCATTGTATTGTGTTTTATTGTGTTGTTGTTTTTTTAAAGGAAAGAACAGATTTCTCCATGTGAAATTCATGGAAGCCAGCTGCTACAGTGCAGTGTATGTCATCCTTTTTTGTTTGCTTGTTTGTTTGTAAGAGTGTTTGTTTTACTATCAAAATAGATTTCTCTGTAGAATTTTACCAGGGATGACCCTTTTGTTGCTATGGGTTCTTCTATGTGCGCTAAGTGCATGTTGCATATGGGGCTTCCCTTTATCATATTGTTTGAAAGACCAGTACCCAGACCACCACTCAAGGTCCAGTAGAGAGGGGAGTAAAAATCCCAGTTTGTATATGAGACTGGAACCTATGGGACACATTACAACCAGACCACCACTCTACACAGATTGTTATCTTATGTATTTCTTATTCTTTTCTTCTTTTTTCAACCAGAACACTGTTTATTAAACTAAGACTGTTAGCTGAGACATGGAAGGCACACGGTAAATTAACCAATTATTTCAAGTTAAGACATCACTGCCATGTTACTTGTTTCTTTGTCTTCTTTTTCTAAGAGTGTGGGCTGCAACGCCTGCATTCATTCATTTCTACCAGCGGGATTTTACTAGCACAACCCATTACCAGGCAGCCCTAATTCATGCACACTGCATATTTTTGTGTTTCCATAATCCAGGCCATTAAACATGAATTACTGGAGGTTTTTTCGGTGTGTTTGATCTTTTGCA
>NW_027468369.1:100399-122899 GCF_041734735.1 Babylonia areolata
CAAATATCATAAGTCTTGCATTTACACTTCTGTTAAATTTTCTCTGTTATGCAAAACATTCTGAAGACACCAGATGCATTTGTGCTGAACATTATTTTGTTAACTGAGCTTTGTTTCACTTGATTGTGTACAGATTTGTCCCAGTTTATCTGGTTAGTGTTTCCAATTGATGGTGTGGATATATTGTGGAAATTTTCTTGTTCAAAACTTTCTCTTTTGGAACTGACCAGCTATTTACCACACAGTCCAACAGACTGTTTAACAGTATGAGTATGTCTTTCTCTTTCCCCCTGTCCCAGCCTGCTCCTTACATCCATCAGCCTTCAACCCCCTCTCCTTTTTTATCAACCCCCTCTCCTTTTTTATTAAAAAAAAAAAAAAAGAATACAGAAACAAATGCGGAGTGTAGCAGTCTTCTTCTTCTTCTTCTGCGTTCACTCGTATGCACACGAGTGGGCTTTTACGTGCATGACCGTTTTTACCCCGCCATGTAGGCAGCCATACTCCGTTTTCGGGGGTGTGCATGCTGGGTATGTTCTTGTTTCCATAACCCACTGAACGCTGACATGGATTACAGGATCTATTGCGCCTGTCGGAGTGTAGCAATAAATCTATTCAAAGTCTGAAGTCACCAGCCTGTGTGAACTATAACTCTATTAACAATGACAACATCAAAGGGTGCTAGTCTTCCTCTCAAGGTCTTGTGGAGTGATAAGAAAAAAACACACTCTTGAACGGTGGTGTGAGAGGATCCTAGCTACCTTGTCAGTCACTTTATCTACTGGGCTGCCTTGCCACTCTGTCTGTTTGTAGATGTATGTCTTTTCAGGGAAGTTTCATAGCAACAGATGTATTTAAAGGTGTCCCAGCAACAGACGTATTTAAAGATGTCCCCAGCAACAGATGTATTTAAAGATGTCCCAGCAACAGATGTATCTAAAGATGTCCCAGCAACAGATGTATTTAAAGATGTCCCAGCAACAGATGTATTTAAAGATGTCCCCAGCAACAGATGTATTTAAAGATGTCCCCAGCAACAGATGTATTTAAAGATGTCCCAGCAACAGATGTATTTAAAGATGTCCCCAGCAACAGATGTATTTAAAGATGTCCCAGCAACAGATGTATTTAAAGATGTCCCCAGCAACAGATGTATTTAAAGATGTCCCCAGCAACAGATGTATTTAAAGGTGTCCCAGCAACAGATGTATTTAAAGGTGTCCCAGCAACAGATGTATCTAAAGATGTCCCCAGCAACAGATGTATTTAAAGATGTCCCCAGCAACAGATGTATTTAAAGATGTCCCAGCAACAGATGTATTTAAAGGTGTCCCCAGCAACAGATGTATTTAAAGATGTCCTCAGCAACAGATGTATTTAAAGGTGTCCCCAGCAACAGATGTATTTAAAGATGTCCCCAGCAACAGATGTATTTAAAGGTGTCCTCAGCAACAGATGTATTTAAAGATGTCCCCAGCAACAGATGTATTTAAAGGTGTCCCCAGCAACAGATGTATTTAAAGGTGTCCCCAGCAACAGATGTATTTAAAGATGTCCCCAGCAACAGATGTATTTAAAGATGTCCCAGCAACAGATGTATTTAAAGGTGTCCCCAGCAACAGATGTATTTAAAGGTGTCCCCAGCAACAGATGTATTTAAAGATGTCCCCTCACATAATGCAGTGCCTCTGTGTGCAGACGTCACTTCAGAGACGTGTTAAAACAACAGATGGCTGACCAGGACGCCCAGAAGAAGCAAACACTGAAGGACAAAGTGAAGGAGAGTGAGGCAGCAGTGCAGTACGACAATCAGTGCAGGTCCCAGGATCTCAACAACTTCGTCTCAAAGTTCAACTACCTGAAGCAGTTCCGCGACGACAACAAAAATGTAAGTTGTTCGCTTTTGTTTTTGCTGTTTAAGTGGCTGTCACATAATGCTCAAGTTATTTGCAGTGTGTGTGTGTGTGTGTGTGTGTGTGTGTGTGTGTGTGTGTGTGTCCATTCCATGCATATAACTGTGAACATATGTACGTGTGTGCATATGGCTGTGTGGGTATGTATATATTAAAATTTTGTGCATGTGTTTGAGTCAGTTCAGCCCATTGTGCATGCACTTTGGAGCGTAAAATGTAATGTGCAGTGTAAGTGCATACGACACATGGAACCTTGGTTTTTCATCTCATCCGAAAGACAAGCACCCGGACCACCACTCAGTGTCTACAGAACGGGTAGAAAATACTGGTGAGCGTGGGATTCGATCCTGTGCGATCAGATTCTCTCACTTCATAGGTGGACATATTACCACTAGGCCACCATGCCACAGTATGCATTAAAGTCTCCCCCCCCCCCCCCCCCATACCCCCCAGACTGGGAGAGACCTAGCGGTAATGCTGAATGATGTCAGAGTTCAGTATAGCACCTGTTTCGACCAACCTTAGCAGGATACTACCCACTGAAAGCCTGTGATGACTGCACTTGTTGAGTCCAGACTGAGTTGGCATAATGTCCATGGTGGAGACCATCACTAGGCCCTCAAACAGCAGCACACATAAATCTCCCAAAGCCTGATAGTTTTGACACAAGCTGACTGCAAGCACGGACATGAAAGGTAAACCAAGCAGGGACATGAAAGGTAAACCAAGCAGGGACATGAAAGGTAAACCAAGCACGGACATGAAAGGTAAACCAAGCACGGACATGAAAGGTAAACCAAGCAGGGACATGAAAGGTAAACCAAGCAGGGACATGAAAGGTAAACCAAGCACGGACATGAAAGGTAAACCAAAACGAAGCCTGCCAACAGATCAGCCACGTGAAATTGTACAGTTTACGTTTCATGATGACCGATGGTATATGGTGATGGTGACAAACTGTGTTGGTGCCATCCCTGGCTGCCTTCCAGACCAGGATGGCATGCCTCCACTAACCCCCTCCCTCCCCCTCCCCCCTCCCCCCCTTCTACCCTCCCCCCCTCTCCCCTCCCCTCCCCCACCAAATCGGAAACAGACCTGGCAACACCCCTGTGGACCATGAAAACTATGACATGCATTCATCCGACCGGAGCGGGAAGCTTTTTCCTAAGTGATAAGTGCGGCTGATTCGTCTTAATGTAGATGTTGGCTGCCTACACCCAAGAAGAAGAAGAAGAAGAAGAATATGATGATGCTGACTCAAATCCATGTTAATGCTATATACAGAACCCCTAATGTCTCCAGATTTCATGAGGCTCTACTCACCTCACCCGTTGTGAAGGAAAGCACTGTGTGTTGTGTGTGCAGTTCATGGAGAACCAGTGGCAACAGAGGCGACAGGATCGGCAGCTGGAGAACAGGTACGACAGAGAGGTACTGCGCTACAACCCCATCAACTGGAGCGGAACGCTGAAGTAAACATCTACCTCCTTCCTCCTCACCACACTCCTTCCCCTTCTCTGCCACAACTGGAAGAACTGTCACATTTGTCTGTCTCTGGGTTCAGTGTTGAGAAACCGTCCATTTAGCCCATGTTTTGGGTTGTTGGGGTTTTTTTTTTGGCTTTTTCATCAGTAATTAATGTTTATGAAGTTGACTCTGTTCCTTTTTTTTTCTGCTTATTTATGATGTTGGGGCATTTTCATTTTCATTTCATGTTATTTATCATTCTGCTTTTGGCATATGGTCGTTGAAAAAAAAAAAAAAAAAAAAAAAAAAGGACAAAAAAAAAGGGGAGGAGGAGGGAGGTGGGGGTGGGGTGGGGGTGGGGGCATTTTTTGATAGTTTTTCAGTTTCAGACAAAAGCAGTGCTTGTCATAATGTTCTTCCTCCACACCAAACTTACCATAATGCCTGCCCATGGTGGTCAGAGATAATTGCAAGATAGAATTGGTTTGTTTTCCTGTTTCATGAGCACTTGTGAAACGGAAGTGGGAAATAGAAAGCATGAAAATTAGAAAAAGAGTTAAAAAAAAAAAAAAAAAAAAGAAAGAAAGAAGAAACAGCCTGTGTGGAAAGACAAACACATCTGTTTGAAACTGTCCTATAACACTGTTTTTCCAACAAGACAGTGTTGTGTAAAGTAGGTCAGCTGGTAAACATGTCGAGCACAATGGGACGTGGTCTGTGACTGACACGGTGTAGAAATACAAGTCTTTATGGGGGTGGAGTCAGTCTGCAGGTGAGGGACAGTACAACAATGCATTTTTCTGTCTTATTATGCCACATGTTCTGTGTTTCTGTGTGTCCAGTGACTGCCAAACCCCTCTCCCAACAATACAGCATTAAAAAAAATGAAAAAGAGAAAAATTCAACACATTTGTTGTAGCATGCTGCTGTGGACTCCATACCAGTTCTTTCATGAGCCATATCAAGAAAATGAATTTGCTGAGAGAAAGAATAATCTTATCTATTGTGGTATACTGCTGTGGAGTCACGTTTTTGTTGTGACATGCTGCTGTGGACTCAATACTAGTTCGTTCGTGATCCATATCAAGAAAGTAGATTTGCTGGGAGAAAGAATAATATTATCTTATTTAATGTGGTATACTGCTGTAGATTCAATGTAACTCCTTCATTTGCAAAATCAAAAGGAACATTTACTGTGATATATATATATATATATATATATATATATATATATATATATATAATGTACTTAAGCCAACCGTTTGCTTCTGCAGTCCTTTCAAAATGCATTTAAGCTTTGCAATGTGCTGCTGAGGTATGTTTGCGTTCATGTAGAAATAGGAAAAGTCACGCCAGATTTTGCAGGTGTTTGTTTTTATGTCTGTGAATATAAATAAACCACTACTTAAAAAAACCCTTCTAGTTGTCACATCAGCATGAATTGGCATCATATGTAAACTATTTGAATAAAAAAAAAAAAGAAGAAAAAAAGAATCCTGACACAATGTTTAATTCAAGGAATAGGTTTGATTTAGCAAACATTTTTCCTTCTAAAAGCCAGCATATGGTTTCAAATAATTTTTGTTGTGTTTTAATGAGGTGCAGAGTGAAGCCCTTCAAATAATGTTATCTGCTCAGATCACACAAAAGCGCAGCCTGTGTATAAAAAGGGGATTAAAAAAAAAAAAAAAAGTAGCGTAGTTGATATTTGTTTTTTTGTTTATTTTTTGTACTTTTTCTATTTGGGCTGGTTTTCCTATATGCCATGTTTCTTAGCTGCACTACTATTCTAGACATATACACTATTAATCAGGTTTGCAGACCATTTAGAGTTGTGGAACCTATTTAGTAGTGGTACTAAATGTTCAAATACTCCTTTTGCATGGTATAGTAAATTTTGATATCCACGTACACACACTACATGGTGTAGTTATGATTTATATTCATTCAAACACAACTGCACAATATAGTTTCTGTTTATATACATACTCACACACAACTACATAGTGTAGTTACAGTTTATACACCCTCAACCACAGTTGCCATGCCATATTTTTCACTAAAGCTTTTTCAACCACAAGTGCCCTCTGTCAATGATAGTTGCTGTAAAATGCCCACAGTATAGATGCGCCAGCACAGTATTTTCTGCAAAGTAGTTCACGTGAGCGGTCTGTGTGTATTATGACAACTGAAATGTGATGAATATTTTTGCTGTGTTAAGCTATGTTCTGTTTACTTTGGTTTCGTCGGGTTAAAAAATGTTCATTTTAAAAACCATCCCCTGTGTGCAAGTCCAATGAGAATTGTCTACAACATTGTTGCTTAACAAAGCTGTTACACTGTGATTTAAACTGGAATGCTTGTGGTTGTTGTGTTGGTCTACATTTTGTTGTTGATCTGATTTTTAAGAAAAACCCAAACTAATATTGATTGAAATATGTACATGTGCTGTGTTCTTGTGAGGAAACCTGAACAGCGCATGATGCCACATTTGTGATATTCTGAATCCCACATACGCACAGAGAGTTTGCACGGAGGACTTCTGCTGAAGCCAACTCATCATGAGGAATGATAAGTATGGTGTCCAGGGTAAAGGATGCATGGTACTGCAAGAGAAAGCCAAGTTGAAAGCGAAAACACTTAGTTTCCAAAGGTCACACATGGTAATTATTTATGCTATCACTCTGAGTAGCTTAAGTTGAATTTTCGAGACAGGAAGGAAAATTATCTCTTGTCCAGTCTGTAACTGAATTTTCTGATCGGTACTGATCACATTTCGAAGTCTTTTCAGCCAGACCAAGGAGAAATCATGTAATATACTTTAGAAGAACTTTTTTGCTCTCTTGTGAAATTTGCAGCTTCAAAATATTTTCCGGTCTTGAGTTTGTTTCTGCTGTTCAGAGGCATTCTTTTATTTTTATCATTTTACTTTTTTTTGGAAGAGGGTGGTGGGTGGGGGTTGGCTTCAGTTGGATGTTCTCTTGCTGTACTATGAATTACTTGACAGTATTTACATCTGTCCAGTGGATTGCAGTATTAACATTAAATGTGTATGTGATGTTGACTGTCTCAAGTAGTTAGACTGTACATGGAACTTTGTGCTTACAGAAATCTGCTGTGTAGCACATAACAGTATTAAAGCACCATGTTGGCTTTTATTTTATGTAGACCAGAAATAAATATTCTAAACTTGCTTTCAATTACCTTTAATATAAATTATATGTAATATACCACACATTTTTTGCTTCATTGTTGCCATTTGTTGAAGTTCAGAGTACACCATAAAGGCATTTTAGTTGTAGTCAGTTGCTCAATTTGTCATGTGAATAAAAAAAAAAAGCTGACCATTTCATGTTGTGGTTGATGACTGTTATATGAGTGGGTGTTTAAACGAGTGTCATATTATTTTTTTTTAGCGACAATAAACTATAACACACTATTCATTATAATGGAAATAAGAAGTAGAGTAAAGAATAAAAGAAAATACAAGAAGAAGAAATAAAATAAATAATATCATAACTGTGGAGAAGATGATGAAATTTCCATATTGTTATTGGAAGGTAATGAGACTCGTGAAAAAAATCACACACCTGGATTCTGGAAGATGATTTTTTTTTTTAGTGAAGTCATTGTACTGATGGCATTGTGCTCCTCCTGTCACACAGCACAGCAACATTCAGAAACAAAAGCTGAAAGCCTTTCTAGAAAATAAAAATTTGTGTTATTCTATTTATCACACTAGTTTCTTGGAAACTAAAATGCACGCTGAACACACACACACACACAAATAAGTGCCACACATTTCAGGGATAATTATTAACTTTATTACCAAGCACACAGCACAGGATGATTCAATATCAATTTCACACATACATACACACAAAATTAAAGACTGAAGAAAACCATTTAAGAGGGATGCACCAAAATTAAAGACTGAAGAAAATCATTAAAAGAGGACAGATGACAACCAACCAAACAAACAAAAAACCAACCCCAAACATTTACGTATGGTTAATGACATATGCAAAATAATATAGCATTAACAACACCCACACCCACGAGGACTGCTATGGGTAATAAATGTTTAACTTGAAAACTGAATTGTTTTAAAACACTTTTAGAAATGTATCCAGCAATGTATTAAAACATTGTCAGACCATAACAATGTAAAAGTAATAGAGAACAAAGTTAAACAAACATACATATGCACCAGTACATTAAAAAAACCCACACACACACAAAAAAACCACCACCAGCATACATCTTTGATGGCTTCATTCACAGAACAAAGGTGTGATGACAAATTTTCAATATGCTACTATCCCCTAGAAACAGGAAACACTTCAATTTTGCCACCACATATCAAGAAGTGAAAGAAAGCACATGAATTATACAACAGGAGTGTGCAACGGAAATGCTTTATTATTATTATTTTTACTATTATCAAAAAACACACAACAAAAAAACATTCTTCCCCCAGCTGTATCTCACAAACAGCCAGCTCTCTACCTTTTAAAAGCCTGCCTGCATGCCTGCTACCCTGGTGTTTGCTCTGTTTCAAACAGTATATGCTGAACAGGAGCCGTGAATTTTCCTTTATTAAGATGTAATTTATCTGCTTATCATTCATTTCCATATTTTATCCGGTCTATCTGTATCATTTGTAATTGTTCATGCTTCAACCAGGTTGTCTCCCCTCCTTTTTTCTTTCATTCAACCTTTTTCTTTTAATTCCAAAAAAACTAATGCACTGACTTCACAGGAAACAAAACAAGAAGAATAAAGCGATTCTCACACACACGCACGCACACACACATAACAGTCAGTGCTGATGCAAGAAATATTTCAAGTATTTTGACATGATTGCTATTGTAGGAAAAAACAAAACAACAACAATAAAAACCCAACAAAACATCAGTCAAGTGGTAAATGATGTAATATGTCAATGCCAGTTTTGATTGATAATAATCTAAAAACAAAATTCAATTATTCTAATACTTGAATGGAAAATCAACACTATAATTTTTCAGAAACTGTCCAAAAACATCAAAAAGGGATAAAAAAAAAAAAGAAAAAAAAAAAGAGTCAAACTCCTTTAATCGCTTCAATAATTATTTTCTTGACATAATTAAACTTTGATTTATTTTCTTCTGCGTTTGTGGGATTTTGTGTATAATGCTGCATCTTACCCCACTGGTCCGACTGTCAGAAGACTTATTCGGGTGCAGTCCAGCCAGTCATGGTTTGTTTGTGTTATCGTAACCCATCACAGGCAGAAGTAACAGTAAAAGTTTTCATGTGGGTGTTCTGATCTTCACCGTGCCTCACAGGACACGGCCGTGTCATGTGTATGACTGTTGTTGTGGGAAATAGAAAAGCTTTCCATTCCTATTCAATGCCAGGATCTGAACGACGTTGAAAAATGCAGTGCACAAATCATCCACTGATCATGCCTGTCATCAATCATTTTCCTTCTCCTTCTGTGGTAAAGGCTGCTGCCCTCACAGTCGTTTGTTTCAATGAAAGGTTTGTTAGGTTTTGTGCACAGGACAGTTTTTACCCTGTCACTAATACGCCATATTACAATTTCAGACGTGGGGAATACTGGGCATGTAAATGTTTCTTCTGAACACCAATACAGATTATGGCAACTCTGAAACTGGGATTTGACTATATACACACAAATTATAGGCAATGAAGGCACATTCAGAGTGCAGTGATGGCCTAGAGGTAACGCGTCCGCCTAGGAAGCGAAAGAATCTGAGTGCGCTGGTTTGAATCACGGCTCAGCCTCCAATATTTTCTCCCCCTCCACTAGACCTTGAGTGGTGGTCTGGACGCTAGTCATTCGGATCAGATGATAAAGTGTGGTCCAGTGTGCAGCATGCACTTAGCGCACGTAAAAGAACCCACGGCAACAGAAGGGTTGTTCCTGGCAAAATTCTGAAGAAAAATCCACTTCAATAGGAAAAACAAAACTGCACGCAGGAAAAATTCTTTTAAAAATAGGTGGTGCTCTCAGTGTAGCGACACACTCTCCCTGGGGAGAGCAGCCCGAATTTCACAGAGAAATCTGTTGTGACAAAAAAAAAAAAAAGAGAAATACAAATACAATACAAATACACATTATGATATGTTGACCCGGACCCAGGAAAATCTCCATCCTTGACCCACCTGTCAACTGACTTGAGAGACAGGTATCTCACAGTGCCAGAAGCTCACCCACTTCCTTTCCATGCACATCATAAAACAAATTCTAAAAAAAGGTTACTAAGTCACACAACAAAATTAGTTCATGTCCTCCATATTTTTTATTTTTACCACAAATGAATCAGTGGGCTAGGTAAGCAAAAAAAAAAAGATGCACAAAAACACAGCAAAACAGTTACTAGTCATTAACAGTTTGGATTTTGTTTCTAAAGAAAGAAAACAAGAAAAATACTTTCAGTTTCTCCTTCATATGTTCAAAATATCTGCAGCAGAAATGTACAAATAATGAGTAACAGAATCAGGACATTTGGCACACTGACATTAATTAAAAGCTGATTAATATCTGTAAAAAATTGTCATGTTTACATTTTAACACTCCATAATGCAACATAGTTGCTTGTAATGAAAGAACAACGAAAGAATTATATTTCAAAAATCAAAAACAAACATTCACATGCACACACACTTACACACACACAATTTAGAGATCCAGGAATTTATTGCATGTCTTAGACAGGGGACATAACTGGAATCACCTCTGCAATGGCCATCACAAAGATTGCCAGGGGGAATAAATTTCTTGGCTGCAGCTAAATGGAACAGAGTTAACTTACATTCAATTGCACATGAGTGAGCAGCTCAGTTATTCCCAACAAATGCAAAATTATTGGCACTGTTCCCTTACAAGAGCAGAATTACCTGTATAATTCAGACATATCAAAGTAACATGGACAGACTTCAGACAGATGTAAAGACACTGCCCTGCACTACCATGGAACTATAATTACTTGAGATCTGTCCTGAACAGAACACAACATGAAGTGGGTTGTTCTCTTTAAAAAATTACACCAATTTTGCTTATGTGTCCAACAACACTCCTTTATTAACAACTGTCAACGTGGTAAAGACTTGAAGATGTCTCCCACGTCAAACAGTTTGTCTGAAGTTAATGACCATCTTAGTTGTGTCACATTTTCATGTTCTGAATCAACAGTTGCACACCCTCTTGTCACCTTCAAACACTGTTTGATTTGCTGAAGATTGCATGTACTTAACTTGGTGTCAACAACACTGAACAAACATGATCATGAACTCAAAAACAAAAGAAGAAAAAAAATAGGAGGCAGGAATATTCCCTCAACTTTATGCACTTTCAACAAGTAAAATATGTTTCATTATCATCATTATTGATACTTATATTGTGCCTACCTTCAGTCTGAGACCAAGCTCTAAGCACATCACAAAAACAGAGTCATTTATACAACAGGCTGCCTACCTGGGTAGAGCTGACTGACAACTGCCTTTAGGTGCTTATCGGTCATTTTCTGTGTCATTCTGCCAGGCTTTATTATAAGTGGTTTAGAAATATGGTCTGTCAGTAAACTCACTGAACGAAGTTTTCAAAGAACATAATGATAAGTGTAAGAATGAACAGCAAAATAATGCTTAAAAATGGACATACTGGTTTCTCTTTCCTTTTTTATCCATTATTGAACAGATGTTTGAAAATCACTGTCATGTAGAAAGAACAGGATAAACACTACGCAGCATGTATAATCTAAAATGGTACAGACACACCTGGAGCACTGAGCAAACCCGTTATCTTGCTGATCATTATTTCATGTATGAGGTCCACGTTTAGGACCAGATAAACGAAGAAGTTTTTATTTTCTTATTTAAATGAGCAGAGGATTGCTTACTTCACGAAGATGAAATGCAACAATAAAAACAGATAGAAAAATATGTGAGCAAACAGCGTACATGTACACACACACAGATACACAAAATGTCGTAAGAAAATACTGAGACAAGGGAGGAAATCTATCCATTATAAAAGGAGTTGAAGCTCTGCCAGTTGCATGAACAAAAAAAAAAAAAAAAAAAAAAAAAAAAAAAAAAAAAAAAAAAGAAGAAGAAAAAAAAAGGAGAGAAAAACAAACAAACAAACAAGCACAGGCCCTTTCCATTGTTCACACATACACACACACACACACACGCACACACACATTCCTGGGATAAAGAATAAACTGGTGTAGTTTTGGGACTGTAACTATTTCAATTATCACAGACAATGAAGGCTTTGAAATAAATAAACACAACAATACCATCTTTTTCTCAACATGGACACACATCCATAGACAATATTCAGATGAAGGCAGCTGTACAATGCAAAGCAGTTCAGCACAGTATGGAAATATCACCTTCATTTCCCTTGATGTGCGCACACACATACAAGGCATGAAAAAGAAAATGATGTAAATGAAAGTGTTACTTGCAGAACAATCATGATTCATTCAACTGTTATAAATCACTGAAATACAGAAAAGGAAAAACATCTAATATTGAGTCTGTTGAGTCAAGGCTATGAAAGAAGAAACTGGATTCAACTTGGTGGCAAAATGGTGAATTCACACAATTACAGTAACTCTCAGAGTCAGCCAAACATCACATAGGAACAAACTGACATGCGTAGCAGATGCAAGCAGAAACAGAAAAGACGTGTGTTACAGGAGACAGCAGACGTACCTTAATATGGCAGAGACCAATCGCTAGCAGACTGAAGTCACTTCCAACAGAATGCTCTCGGAAAAAAAAAAGAAAAAAAGTAAAAAGCCTGAATTCTCTCTTAAAGGATCTGACATTCCACACCAGAGCACAGTGATCACCCTGGGATAAAGAATAAAGTAAGACCTATGGACACAGATCGTTTTCTTTTCAATCGCCAAAGACGTGGAACAAGCTCCCAGATAACCTCCCGTCATTCTGATTCCCTCGTATCTTTTAAATCTCGTCTCAAAACTCACCTTTTCCCTCAGCAATAAGTTCAATCGTGGCAGGTCCACTTCCTTTGCGTTGGCTGTGCTTGACTATGTGTGTATACATATGTATGTGTCCATAACTACATGCATGTATATGAATGTGTATTGTGTGTGCGTGTGCGTGTGTTTATGTAAGTTTGTGCCTGCCTATGTTTGCGTATGTGTTAGGGTAGCTGTTAGATACACATGTATGTTAAAATGTATGTATGCAGCGCGCGCGCGTGTGTGTGTGTGGTCACATTTTGGTGTGTGTATGTAACATAGATATGATGTTTTATGTTAACAAAAGCGTTTTTGTAAAGCACCTAGAGCAGATTTCTGGATAGTGTGCTATATAAGTATCCATTATTATTATCACCCACAGGCAGCTCCCCACCCCCCAAAGGAAGGGCGACTCAGACGTGTCTGTGTCGTGAGGAGGAGGGGGAGAGGAGGGAGCGCAGTCTGGTGAAGAAGAAGGGGGTGACGGCCATCACCAGGATGGACAGGCCCAGCCAGGGGCGGTAGCGGATCCAGCCCAGGGCGATGACGGTCAGAGACAGGGAGATGGACAGGGCCGCGTTGAGCGTCCACACCCCCATGGCCACCAGCTCACGCACGATGGGGAGCCAGTCCACTGTCAACCCAACACACAACCAGAATCAATGTCTGCCACCATTATCCTTGTGTCCACTTTCCTGTCTTTCACACACTCAGTCAGTGATGGTAAAAGGAGGAGTTTGAATTATACTCCATGTTTGGTGTTACATATACTTACCATGTCAAACTGATGCAAACTAGGCCTATCGGTTT
This sequence comes from Babylonia areolata, assembly GCF_041734735.1. Taxonomy (NCBI): domain Eukaryota; kingdom Metazoa; phylum Mollusca; class Gastropoda; order Neogastropoda; family Buccinidae; genus Babylonia; species Babylonia areolata. The sequence goes on from NW_027468369.1 coordinate 113,601, forward strand.
GCTCTGCTTGGCCAAATTTCGCGCGACTGACAGTGAAAAGATGAGTCGTCTTGCCCCGGTCCGCTCTCAGCCAAACGAACGTCACTAAAAGCTATAAGCGCTGAATCATTCCTTTGGCCAAGGCTCTCCACGCCATCTTGTCAGGTTTACGCTCTGTCTCATGTGTACTCACATTACTTAGTACTCGCTGAAAAAGATGTCAGTAAAATTGTTGGATAATGACCTCACCATGCCTTAGCTGCTAGATAACAATCACAGAGAGCATACAGGCATAGCTAACTGAGTGAAATGACCCACATCACAGAGAGCATACAGGCATAGCTAACTGAGTGAAATGATCCACATCACAGAGCATACAGGCATAGCTAACTGAGTGAAATGATCCACATCACAGAGCATACAGGCATAGCTAACTGAGAGAAATGATCCACATCACAGAGAGCATACAGGCATAGCTAACTGAGTGAAATGATCCACATCACAGAGTATACAGGCATAGCTAACTGAGTGAAATGATCCACATCACAGAGAGCATACAGGCATAGCTAACTGAGTGAAATGATCCACATCAATCCAAGATGGGTCAACTCTTGCAGCAAGTGAACATTTTCCATGTTTTCTCACAAAAACAAAACACCAAAAATGTTAATTCTATCTAATCTATGTGCTGTTCTCTTTATAATTTCAATTTATAAAGTAATCAAGGGCACAGTGTCATTCATATACTGGACTTCAACCCTAAAGGTTCCGGATTCGATTTTTTGCAACTCATCTTGCAAAAAGGATACTGATTTTTTTCCAGTCTTTCCAATCAAAATATTTGAAGACCTGCTGGTGCCTGAATCTCTTTTGCGAGTAATTCAAGAAAGACAAAACAGATAACAGGTAAGTTCAATAACACAATCCACACCAAGCTTTGATGGATTATGTAAACACAAGATATTCAGCAAGCATCCCCCCAAATCTGTGTGGCTGCCCAACTGGTGGGATAACAGATCAGCCATAAGCTACCACTCAGGGGAGGCAATCACTCAATAAGTCTCCTTGCCAAAGCAATAATTGTCAGCAGTAAGAGACACAGCGGTTTCCTGCACATCAGTAAGGGACAGCTGTTTCCTGCACATCAGTAAGGGACAGCGGTTTCCTGCACATCAGTAAGGGACAGGTGTTTCCTGCACAACAGTAAGGGACAGGTGTTTCCTGCACATCAGTAAGGGACAGCAGTTTCCTACACATCAGTAAGGGACAGCAGTTTCCTGCACATCAGTAAGCAGTTTTCTGCACATCAGTCAGGGACTTAGCGGTTTCCTGCACATGCTGATTCAAACAGGCACCACTGGACCTACCACCAGTCATCAGGTGAGTCAGTGCCAGTGCAGGATCTCCGTTAGTGACCTAACACTGACAGTCCTCCAGGGAGTTATTCATTTATCTTTACATTCATCAGTTTATTTATTCATTTATCTATTCATTTTTTCTGCTGCCCAATTATCAGTGCCAGTTTGGTGGCATTACTCTCAGACCCTACAGACTGCTGGCACTGGAATTGCAAGCACAGTCCATGACTCACAATATATATGCATGTTTTTTTTTTATGTCAATGCTCAACAAACCCCAAGTGCTTCCACACATGTGCATACACCCACACAAGCACGCACATCAGGAGTAAAACTGGAGAAATCGAGGCTCTGAACAGATGGGTCAAGCCATGCACACTACGCACTGTATCATCACCAGTGAGCTTGAAAAGGGAACTGCCTGTGAATTATTTCTCCCGGGTGGGTGGGGCATAGGCATGCTCGACATGGCCAGTTGTGGGTCCACTCTGCATGCAGCCTCAGTCAATGTGTTCCTTATTAACCACCTTTTTTCTTTTCTTTTTGAGAAAATTTCATAACCACCTTTTTCTTTTGTTCATGAGAAAAGTTCATGCACTTGCAGCTCTATGATAACGAATGAACAGATTTTTTTTTTCCCAGTGCAAACACATCCAAAATCAAACACAGAGAGACTGTCAGGTGAGAACCTTGAAACAAAAACTAAAAAACACACACACACACACGGTCAAAACACAAGTCAGTCATAAAATATACAACAAACGTACCGAGAGTGGTGACAATGCTGGTCAGACATCCGAACGCCACAAACATCAGGAGCCAGCCACCGAATCGTGCAGCCCAGGTCAGTAAGGTGTTCTGAGTATGTGCCTTTGCAAAAATGTCCTGCAAAAGAAAAAAGTCAACTCACTCACTCACTCACTCAGGCCCATAACTACAAAGTAGTCACTGGGGGAAACCTGAGGACCGCAGACGCAACCTTCCTTCTCCATCTGTCTCTGTCAGCAACCGCCGGCAGCAGCTCACGTGTACGGAGTCCAGTCAATTGTTTGATGTTCTCATGCCAGTTCTTCTGCTGTCTTCCTCGTCTTCTCCCGCCCTCGATGGTGCCTTGCATGACTGTTTTGGACAGACTGGTGTGTCGAGTGTTGTGCCAAAACCATATCAGCTTGCGTCTCTTCACAGTTGAAAGGAGAGGTTCCTGAGGTCCAGCAAGGTTCTCAGTTCTGCTCCGTACATGTTCATTGGTCCTGTGCTGGATCCAGGGAATTTGAAGGAGCTTCCTCAGGCATTTGTTCTCGAAGGCCTGGAATCTTCCTTTCAGTTTTGGCCGTCAGTGTCCATGCCTCGCAACCATACAGTACAATGGAGACCACCAGGGCTCTGTAGAGTTTGAATTTTGTGGAGAATCGGATGTTACTTTTGAACTGAAAAACTCAACATCCAAGATCAAACTAACTGAAAAGTATCTTTATTTGTATGGCATGATCAAAAAACATAATAATGACATATTACATTTCCTAATTTGGCACAACGACAAGAGTTTGATTCTATTACAATCATTCACCTATGTAATGTCACTGTAAGGAGAATAGAAAATCTGCAGATTTCATCATCTGAATTCATTCAATCAGTTTGGGTTGTCTCCCTTTGAGGATAACATAAAAATGTATACCAAGTGGCTGAATTGTACACTGTTGTACTGCTTTACATTAAAATTGTACACTGTTGTACTGCTTTACATTAAAATTGTACACTGTTGTACTGTTTTACATTAAAATTGTACACTGTTGTACTGCTTTACATTAAAATTGTACACTGTTGTACTGCTTTACATTAACCTGTGTAGCAATGAACTGCTCTGCATTGTATTCTATTTATCAAACTGTATTACATTTTGGCTACAAGAGATTTCACTGTATGAATTTTTTTTCTAGAACAGTTGTCTTGGGGTATTTTCTGTTCATGTGAGATGGTGTTCAATGCAACTGAGTGTGCTGTGATCAACTGTGTAGTCAAATATCAATATACTGTTTCGTGTCAAGCCTATGACAATCAGTGAAAGGGTGGTTCAAAGCTGATTCACCACATCACTTGAATCTGAATAAACAATGCTGTGTCCAATAAGTTTGGAATAACGGCATCAAATATTCCCACACAAACTCATGAAAAACAACAACAACAAAAGACATACTCCTAAACCCCCTTCCCAAACTGACAACAAATCTGTTCATTCTAACACTAAACATTCAGCATATACCGTAAAGTTCGGTCTATAAGCCACAACTTTTTACCCCAGCTTCAACATCTGCGGCTTATACAACGATGCGGCCTATTTGAGGATTTTAACGATCCCGGGAGTGTCACATTCTCGTCTATTCTTAGCTGCCCTTCAACTCACCAAAATCATGATTTCTGTCCATGAATTTTTGGACGAGCTTCAGGATAGTGTGCTAACTGTTCACGTTTTATAAATCAAATCCGCACACATTAAAGCCTTCAGATCAGCATTCAGTTCTACTCTGCTCAAGCGTACACCCTCATCATGCCGAAAACGCGACGTTATGCCTATGATACAGCCGTCAAATTGAAGGTGATCGACCTAGCATACGACAGTGCAAGCGACGAACCAGCAGCGACCTCCACCTTCATGTTCATGAAGTGAAAGCGAGGCTGAAGTCAGTGACAAGATGGCGGAGGAAGCTGTGCAGGTTCTCTTCAACTTGGACACTGAAGACGAAGATTTCAGTGGATTCAGTGAGCAGGATGATGTTGAATAAATGTGACTATCCCTAAATTATGGATCTTATTTTCGTTGTGTTTATTAATTATTTTTTGTGGCACTAGCAGTATTTTCGCTTGCTTTTCTTTGTGTTGTTCCCGCTTGTGTTTATTTCATAACCTAAAGTATTGACAGCTTTTCTGTAGTATCAGTATGTGTTCCGGTACCGGAAATAAGTGCGGCTTATAAGCCAGTGTGGCTTATGTATGTATAAAGTTCAATTTTTTCCAAAATTTAGTGGGTGCGGCTTATATACCAGTGCGCTCAATAGACCGAACTTTACGGTACTCAGTTTTCTACCTCTGCAGTGATAAGCCCCACATGAAGAATTTCTAGTTCATCTCCAGCTTCTGTCTGGTATTTCCCCAGGTGGTTTTCCTGCTGGTGAGCAACAATGCTGACCTGGAACAACAGCAGCTAACATCAGTTTCATTCTGTAAACTTGAACCAAGTGTGAACACATCCAGTCACATCTGAAATCACTTACCTCCATTGAAAATAAGCAAGGCAAGCTTTTATCTTTTTGCTCTGTTCAAACGTTTGCTATCTGTAACCGAATGCCACAAACAATTCAGCCCACATAAGTTGTTAGAGAAGATAGGAAAGATTTTCACATCACAGGTATAAACAGTCAATGTCCATTGGCTGATCAACTCAATCAGATTTTCACATCACAGGTATAAACAGTCAATGTCCATTGGCTGATCAACTCAATCAGATTTTCACATCACAGGTATAAACAGTCAATGTACATAGGCTGATCAACTCAATCAATTTTTCCTTTAAAAGTAAAAATTAAGAAAAATGGAAATAAGATAAAAAAAACATACATAAAAATAGTCAAAACAACTTTTACAGTTTTTTTTATAATCTAATTTCAAAATAAATAACAGTCATCATAAATTCACTTTATTACATGACTCTGGACTTACTCTGTGAATACAAATACAGAAAACAAGAGAGGCAAGGCCTTCAAGACTCACTTGTGATTCACTTGAACAAGAGGCAAAGCCTTCATGGCTCATGTGTGAATCCTGTCTAAATGACAACTTTTTGGTTCAATGCATAGAAAGGAAAATTGCAAGTATATTATATACCTGGTAATCACTCCATGTCCTTATGAAATATGTGTATGTTGGTGAAAGCCCGGTTCCCAATACTCTGATTGACAATGGAGAGAGAGAGAGAGAGAGAGAGAGAGAGAGAGAGACAGTGTGCGTTTACACTGTTAACCGTGACAGTCCGAGTTTGAAATCCATGTCTCATCCGTCTTCTCATACTTTATTTAAAATCATGCAACGATACACCAATCTAATGTGCAGGAAGCATACTGCACACAGAAAATGAACCCATGGCAACATAAGTGTTTGTCCTCTGGCAAAAGTTGTGCAGACGAAATCTACCCCGATGGGTACACAAACATATGCATGCACTCAAAGCCTGATGTATTGGGTTATGCTGCTGATCAGGCATCTGTGTGGTAGACGTGGTTTAGCACATATATGAGTTTGTTCTAATGCCACCATCTTGAGAAACTGACATTTTGAATGTACTGATGGAAATGGTTTCTGAAATGACTGACTGGTGGTGGAAGAAGATGAGCTCAGGTGGTTGGAGGGAGTGGTCATCAACCTGGAGGTTGCTTGTCGTTCAATGAAGGAAGCACTGGGCCAGCTTTTTAGCTGAAATGCTTTAACTGTAGTGATGTTCTTGTTTTCATTTATTTATCTTAATATCATTATCTTTTTTTTTGGTAGGTGTGACTTTGGTTAGATATTAAAATAAGATATCTTCATTTATCTTATTTTAATATCATTATTATTATTGATTTTTGTTGTTTATTTTTGGTAAGCATGACTTCGGTAAGATGTAAGTAATGGCTGCTTGTGTTGCAGCAAGTTGTGGACTTTATTCAGAGTGGTAAATGTGTTGGGACACTGAATATCAATCACCACAGTGATGGTTTTCATTTTGGCTACTTCTCATTCATAAAAATGCTGAATTAAATATGTAATATAGTTTCTGCCATGAACTTAGTTTTGGGATTTAAAATCTTGAACATGAGTTAGCCATTAAAAAAAAACAACAATTTGTGTGTGACTGTGTGTCATATAATATTGATCTTGATCTTGTATATAAAAAAAAAAAAGGGGGTGTGGGGGGAGGGATTTTGTGTGTGTGTGTGTGTGTGTGTGTGTGTGTGTGTGTGTGCATGAATAGTCGTATGCATGCACATATAACTACATGCATCAAATTGGCCTTTCCATTAATCTATCGATAGAGTAAACCAATCAAACCTGAACATTGACATAATTATACATAATACGCAAATTGTACATAACAGGCATAGAAAACAAAAAAAAAAGCCAGCAGGCAACTCGTATATCCTAGGTCCAAATTTGAATACAGCTTTGCAAGAATGCACAATTATGAAGTCCAGAAAAATAAATAATCATGGCTATCTTGAAAAAAATGGATGGGAATGAATAGCATGGCTGAAGTAATAAATGACAGAAAAGGAAAAGTGACATATAAAATGATAAATTTTCAGGAGAGGGTTTCCAGAGGGTGGGCATAGTATTTTAATGGAAAGAGTCCCTGACATCCCCACAGGAGCACACAAACAGCACCTTCAACAAACCAAACATCCACTGATCAAGCAACAGAGGCTTATGATGTTGTATTGTATTGTGTTTATTTAGATCAAAAGCATACAGGTTTTCTCACAGAAGATTCTGTTGTTCCTGTCCTAGCTGATGTCCATTTCCTGAAACAGAAGGACGACGAATTGTCAGTCATAAGAGATAAATATGCAAAGACATGTGTTTGCAACTGAATTTTGTCGGGCTTCTACTATACAACCTTTTCAGCAAGGGAAACCCAAAAATGCGTGCATCATGCCAGCTGGTATAGTTTGTGGAACAAATACCCACAACCTGTCCAGCATGGGAGGCCCTACCAGGCATGTGACACATCAAATGACATAGCTCGACAGGTCACTGAAGCACTCAAGCTACCCCACCATGACAAGGTATCAGTTCCATGGTGTAGTAACATATCAAGTTTATTCATGTATTCATTTGTCAGAATGTCATATACAAACCAATGTGAAGCTCACTTTGTAAAACACAATATATTAGCACTAATGTTTACTGAATAGTTTGCAATTTAAAGAAAAAAAGTAAAACAATGGATTATGTTTAAGCATTTAAATCTGGTCTTCTTCTTATGCTACAATTTTTATTGACATTTCACTGTCTGCTGTTTAACCATAATTCCATGCCTACAACACCAGTACAAGGCAGTATACCCTCCACACCAAAAACCCTCTTCAAATTAGAATGGACCATCTCACGAGAAAGAGCTATAGATCTACATCATATATGTGAAGCAAGTTTTTTCAACAATCCCAAATTTCCTGATCAAGGCATCTATTTCAGAAAAAGTGCATGCCAACACAGCAACGCACTGTTTTGTGCAAACAACATGCACAAGTGTCCAAAGCTTCTGCTGTGGCTGCATGTGATCAAATGTCAATTAATATGCGAGTGTAAACTTCTACTTGTTATGTATCTGATCTATCAACCCGTTTGATGGCAGATACTTGAAGCTGAACTGGACACTTAAACTTTGTAATGATAAAATTTTATGGTGCCAAGTGTATTTTACATGTATATGTGTATACATGCATGTGTATTTTATATGTATATCTATCAATCAATGTATCTATCTATCTATATATAAGTTCTACATACATGTTACAACTTGTATATTTAAATAAAGATATAGAATATACACAAAATGTATACATACATTTTAACATACATGTGCACCTACCCACAACACAGTTTTGTCAGCCAGTTTGGCAACCTTCTCTGATCTATAGCCGTAACAGTTAAGATTGGTGCTAAGTTAATATTAATGATGATAATGATCATACTATTCATAGCCATGTTTCAACTAAACACTAAATATAAGAAACCTTGGTCATTTGTTACGTACTGTGCTAGCCATCTAAAGAGAAAAGATGATCTTACCTTTCAGTGTTCACAGTGAAAGGGCAAGTCTGTCATGGATCCTGTCATATAATCCTGTCAATCACAAACACTTTTGTTTATATAACACATTAGATCAATGCTACATACACACAACAAAATGTGGCTAACACACATACCCACACACACAAAATGGATACATACATTTTAACATACATGTGCACCTAACACTAACAGCTACCCACAACACAGTTTTGTCAGCCAGTTTGGCAACCTTCTCTGATCTATAGCCATAACAGTTAATAATAATGTTAATGATGGTCACGTTCACTGATGATGCAGGTGAGGGGAACATACTGACACCTTTCCAGATGGAGATGACATAGGATTGGTGCCACACAGCAGTGTTCCACCTTTTGCTGCCCTGTGTCTACTCTGATGGCAAATGTTTTCTCTCTCATTCTTTTGAGATAATGAGACTGCTACATGAAATAATCTATAACTGACTTGAATTTGTACCCTAAAACTCACATATATCTTATTATCTATATCTGTATCTATCTATCTGTCAAATATGTGCAAGTTTATTTTACATCTATATGTGTATACAGGCATGTGTATTTTATATGTATATCTATCAATCAATGTATCTATCTATCTATATTTAAGTTCTACATACATGTTACAACTTGTATATTTAAATAAAGATATAGAATATACACAAAATGCATACATACATTTTAACATACATGTGCACCTAACACTAACAGCTACCCACAACACAGTTTTGTCAGCCAGTTTGGCAACCTTCTCTGATCTATAGCCGTAACAGTTAATATTAATAATATTAATGATGATAATGATCATACTATTCATAGCCATGTTTCAACTAAACACTAAATATAAGAAATTGAGGTCATTTGTTACATACTGTGCTAGCCATCTAAAGAGAAAAGATGATCTTACCTTTCAGTGTTCACAGTGAAAGGGCAAGTCTGTCATGGATCCTGTCAATCACAAACACTTTTGTTTATATAACACATTAGATCAATGCTACATACACACAACAAAATGTGACTAACACACATACCCACACACACAAAATGGATACATACATTTTAACATACATGTGCACCTAACACTAACAGCTACCCACAACACAGTTTTGTCAGCCTGTTTGGCAAC
>NW_027468369.1:127899-137899 GCF_041734735.1 Babylonia areolata
ATGATTAGGCTTCATTTTTTATTTTTTTGTGCCCATCCCAGAGGTGCAATATTGTTTTAAACAAGATGACTGGAAAGAACTGGATTTTTCCTATTTTTATGCCTAATTTGGTGTCAACTGACAAAGTATTTGCAGAGAAAATGGCAATGTTAAAGTTTACCACGGACACACAGACACACAGACACACACACACACACACACACACACACAGACAACCGAACACCGGGTTAAAACATAGACTCACTTTGTTTACACAAGTGAGTCAACAAGAGTGTTTTGCATATAGTTTCCCAGTGCATCAAAATATGTCTGTGATAAAGAATAACATACAGACTTCATGCCCAGTCCAGACACAAATGAACTACTTTCTTCTTGCTTGACAAAGTAAGAACTGTAGACACTCACATCAGCAGGAGGGCCCAGAGGAGATGCAGACAGCAGACCAGCAAATTCTAAACGGACACGGACATCTCCTGGCTGAAAACACCACACAGCACATCAATGTAACAATCAACAGCACATCAATGTAACAATCAACAACACGGACATCTCCTGGCTGAAAACACACAGCACATCAATGTAACAATCAACAACACGGACATCACCTGGCTGAAAACACACAGCACATCAATGTAACAATCAACAACACATCAATGTAACAATCAACAACATGGACATCACCTGGCTGAAAACACCACACAGCACATCAATGTAACAATCAACAACACATCAATGTAACAATCAACAACACGGACATCACCTGGCTGAAAACACCACACAGCACATCAATGTAACAATCAACAACACATCAATGTAACAATCAAAACACATCAATGTAACAATCAACAACACGGACATCACCTGGCTGAAAACACCACACAGCACATCAATGTAACAATCAACAACACATCAATGTAACAATCAACAACACGGACATCACCTGGCTGAAAACACCACACAGCACATCAATGTAACAATCAACAACACATCAATGTAACAATCAACAACACGGACATCTCCTGGCAGAAACACACAGCACATCAATGTAACAATGAACACTGATGTAAACTGGACCCATTTTTTCCCACTGACTATGTAGAGTAAGATACCAAAGAGAAAACAAGAAAAACTACAACTTTCAAGTGGGAGTTTATACAATGGGTTTTTTGTTTCTGACAGGCATTGCATTTTCATCCAAATTACTCTCAAACTTTGTCAGTCTATGCTTGCTTCAGACAGAACAAAGTTTCCACGCTAAACGTCAAATCACTGACACCAGAATGAACACTTAATTAAAACCTTTTAATTCTGGAAGCAGGCATGGTCATCACTGACTAATTGTAAACGCAGTTCAAAAAGCAAGTTCTCACATTTTTTCATAAAGAGATTTACATAGCTGAACAATGTTTCAAAATCACACATACACATTTTATTGGTTTTAACATTGACCATATATATACTTGTCAAACACTCCAAAAATGTGATGCAATAAAAATGATTAAAATGATTGTTTTCTTTTTTTTTCATTCTTTTTTGTTGAGCGCAAGAGAAAAGATGAATAAGGACAAAAAGTTACACTGAAATGCAAACACACACACACACGCACAATCACTCAGTCACTGTTCATTCATATATAAAAGCACAAATGCATTACACAGACAAACACCACTGCATTACTCACACACATATACACCACCGCATTACACACACAAACACTACTGCATTGCTCACACACACACATATACACCACTGCATTACACACACAAACACCACTGCATTACTCTCACACACATATACACCACTGCATTACACAGACAAACACTACTGCATTACTCACACACACATATACACCACTGCATTACACAGACAAACACTACTGCATTACTCACACACACACATATACACCACTGCATCACACACACAAACAATAGTGCATTACTCACACACACATATACACCACTGCATCACACACACAAACACTAGTGCATTACTCACACACACATATACACCACTGCATTACACACACACACACACATATACACCACTGCATCACACACACAAACACTAGTGCATTACTCACACACACATATACACCACTGCATTATACACACAAACACTACTGCATTACTCACACACATATACACCACTGCATTACACACACAAACACTACTGCATTACTCACACACACATATACACCACTGCATTACACACACACACATATGCACCACTGCATTACACACACAAAAACACTACTGCATTACTCACACACACATATACACCACTGCATCACACACACATATACACTACTGCATTACTCACACACACATATACACCACTGCATTACACACACAAACACCACTGCATCACACACACAAACACTACTGCATTACTCACACACATATACACCACTGCAATACACACACAAACACCACTGCATTACTCACACACACATATACACCACTGCATTACACACACACACATATACACCACTGCATTACTCACACACACATATACACCACTGCATTACACACACAAACACTACTGCATTACTCTCACACACATATACACCACTGCATTACACACACAAACACCACTGCATTACACACACACATATATACACCACTGCATCACACACACAAACACTACTGCATTACTCACACACACATATACACCACTGCATCACACACATATACACTACTGCATTACTCACACACACATACACACCACAGCATTACACACACAAACACCACTGCATTACTCACACAAACACTACTGCATTACACACACACATATACACCACTGCATTACACACACAAACACCACTGCATCACACACACATATACACCACTGCATTACTCACACACACATATACACCACAGCATTACACACACAAACACCACTGCATTACTCACACAAACACTACTGCATTACACACACACATATACACCACTGCATTACACACACAAACACCACTGCATCACACACACAAACACTACTGCATTACTCACACACATATACACCACTGCATTACACACACAAACACCACTGCATTACTCAAACACACATATACACCACTGCATTACTCACACACACATATACACCACTGCATTACTCACACACACATATGCACCACTGCATCACACATGCAAACACTACTGCATTACTCACACACACATATACACCACTGCATTACACACACAAACACTACTGCATTACTCACACACATATACACCACTGCATTACACACACAAACACCACTGCATTACTCTCACACATATACACCACTGCATTACACACACAAACACTACTGCATTACTCACACACACATACACCACTGCATTACACACACAAACACCACTGCATTACACACACACACATATACACCACTGCATTACACACACAAACACTACTGCATTACTCACACACATATACACCACTGCATTACACACACACACATATACACCACTGCATTACACACACACACACACACATACACCACTGCATCACACACACACACACACATAAACACCACTGCATTACACACACACACATATGCACCACTGCATCACACACACACACACATAAACACCACTGCATTACACACACACACATATACACCACTGCATCACACACACACATATATACCACTGCATTACACACACACACATATACACCACTGCATTACACACACACACATAAACACCACTGCATTAGACACACACACATGTACACCACTGCATCACACACACAAACACTACTGCATTACTGACACACACACATATACACCACTGCATTACACACACAAACACTACTGCATTACTCACACACATATACACCACTGCATTACACACACAAACACTACTGCATTACTCACACACACATATACACCACTGCATTACACACACAAACACTACTGCATTACACACACACATATACACCACTGCATTATACACACAAACACTACTGCATTACTCACACACACATATACACCACTGCATTACACACACAAACACTACTGCATTACTCACACACACATATACACCACTGCATTACACACACAAACACTACTGCATTACTCTCACACACATATACACCACTGCATTACACATACAAACACTACTGCATTACACACACACATATACACCACTGCATTACACACACAAACACTACTGCATTACTCACACACACATATACACCACTGCATTACACACACAAACACTACTGCTTTACACACACACATATACACCACTGCATTATACACACAAACACTACTGCATTACTCACACACATATATACACCACTGCATTACACACACAAACACTACTGCATTACTCACACACACATATACACCACTGCATTACACACACAAACGCACTACTATCATCTCTCACTCTTTCAAATACACACACACACACACACACACACACAACTAATAATATAACACATGACTTCAGTTCCTGCCACTCTCTCATTTCCCCCTTGTTCTTTCTCTGCCAGCTACAGGAACAGACAATACACAGCCAGCCCAACAGCACAGTACTGCCACACCTGTGGACTCCCGAAGGACTGATAGTGGTAGCCCTGGCGATAGTGAACCCACGGGTCCCCAGGCTTGATTCCAGAGGACGGCGGTATCTCCTTGAAGTCGCTGATCTGATCCACCAGTCCTGAATCACCACCAACTTCATTCATCACCACTATCTTAACAAACAACAACTACAACCACCCCCACCCCCCCCCACCCCCCCAAAAAAAAAGAAAAAAAAAAGAACAGAGTCAGTTCACACATACACACACACACAAACAAAACGTAATAATGGAAATACCAACGTTACCATTATTCTCTCTCTCTCTCTCTTTCTCTCTCAAAATTCAACTATCATAGCTAAAACAGCTGCAGTATATTTACAGATTTCTGTCCTGAACAACTATGTTTAACTTCCCTGTCAGAACATATTCTGAGTCAAATCTGGGTCACTGGCCGAACACAGGATTTCCCTCTTTCGGAAAGATGATAAAATAAGGTCTCATGTACAACATACACTTAATGCATGTAAAAAAAACACAAAAACAAACCCATAACACCTAATAAGTATTCCCTGGCAAAATTCTGCAGAAAAACCCACTATGATTGTAAAACAAATACACTTGCAGACAAGAAAAAAAAAAGAAGAAAAAAAAGTGGCGTTGCATTGTGGAATCTGTTCTAACAACAATCCAATCCAATCCAGTCCAACAGAGTCTCACTCACATAACGTTTCCTGTGTAATAAAAAGGAACACCTAACAATGAACAAGTGTTGCAAATCTCAGCGACACATACACTCATACCTTCCGAAATTAGGGAAGTAGCCTTTATACTGATGCATTTAACAACAACAAAAACCATGCTAGTTCTCGTATCTGACCTGTTTATGTACATGAGCCTGTGTATGTATGGACGTGTGGAATGCAAGTGTCTGTTGATAAGCTTGTGTGATGTATCTGCATATGCATGTGCATGTGTAGGAGTCATTCACAGAGCAAATGTGTGTGAGGAGAAGAGGTTAAGGAAGTGCACTATAAAGGGGATCATAAACATGCATATCAAAGGGGTGACTCAGTGTGCATATCAAAGCAGTGTCTGGCATTACCTTCAGAAAGATAAAAAGTGCCCACTTGCACTTTTCTGTTTGTGAAGGTTTCCGACATCAATGGCATGGAACTGGAAAACAGAAATGATGCACATTTCAGAATACAAGCACTGACTTCTTCAGCTATGGTAGAAATCCTGATATTGAAATAAGCAGAAAGTTTGCATGTATGCAGAAGCACACACATACATGTAACAAACAGTAGGAAGATAAATCTCAAGTGAATTTCAATTTTCTTTAACAAAAAACTGGCAATTAGCATGTTAAAAAAGCATGAAAGTGATTGTGTAATGTGAATGGAATCCACATTTGTGTGCATGTGTATGTGCGAGTGTGTGAGTAAGCATATGTATGTGCATGCGTTTATTCTGTGCATTGTGTGTGCATATACATGTGTGTGTGTGTGTGTGTGTGTGTGTGTGTGTGTGTGCACGTGTGTGAATGAGCATACATATGTGCTTGTGTTTATTGTTTTACATACCTTGGATTTTCATGCCCAATACTGCTGTAGAAAGAACTGCTGGAAACCAAGTCCTGTCGCCATTCCAATGCTACAGTGAACAAACAATGATCACAATTAATGAGCACAAAAAACTGAGATACTATTGACACAGAAAACAAAACAAAACAAACAGAAATCGGAATCATGCATTTTAAAACATGCAGCAATAAGAAAATAATGAACAAAACATAAAAGAAATTACAACCAATAACTGAATTTTAAAAAAATATACGAGGGAATAAAAGGAAAGCAATGACAGGAAAAGATGGACCTCGAAAAGGAGAATGAAAGAACGACAGGGAGATGGAAGGTCAGGGAAGGGGAGGTCGGAGGTGAAAGAGGGGATGGAGGGGGGGGGTCAAGTGGAAGGGAGTGGGAGTGGGTCAGAGAGGGGCCATATGTAGGGTCTGGGATGGGTGACACCTCACTTTATATCACACCCTGACAAGATGGCTGGTAAAAGCCACCTGTGCACTGAAATACAACTGGAAATCTTCTTCTTCTTCTGCATTCACTCGTATGCACACGAGTGGGCTTTTACTCCGTTTTCGGGGGTGTGCATGCTGGGTATGTTCTTGTTTCCATAACCCACCGAACGCTGACATGGATTACAGGATCTTTAACGTGCATATTTGATCTTCTGCTTGCATATACACACGAAGGGGGTTCAGGCACTAGCAGATCTGCACATATGTTGACCTGGGAGATCGTAAAAATCTCCACCCTTTACCCACCAGGCGCCGTCACCGTGATTCGAACCTGGGACCCTCAGACTGACAGTCCAACGCTTTAACCACTCGGCTACTGCGCCCGTCAACTGGGAATCAATGCTGCACATTTAACTACTGAAGTTGTTGCTGATGTAAAAAGAGCAATGAAGACGAATTATGTGGGACAGAAGACAGTCCTTGGCACAGTGAAGACAATGAGAAGGGGGGGGGGGGGGTAGCCTGCCTGGCCGCCTCTCTCTCCCCCTCTCATTAACCTGTGGTGTGCATGACGACAGTGAAATCTGTGGCCAGAAGGTAATCACAGGAAAAGTCATCCACACACGGGCCTCAAGTAACCAAACACAACAAATCAGCCAACAACAACAAGCAAACAAACAATAATCAAAACAAAACTGCAAAACTGTCTTAATTGCAATGTTTTAAAAGCGAATATGTGAAATGCTTTTATTTGAGAACATGTTTATTACTCTTGTTTAATCAAGTAATCCAAGTGTGTGTGTGGGGGGGGGGGGGGGGGGGGGTACGGGTGTGTGCTGTTTATCTGGTTGCGGTTTTCCGCAATTTATCTTTATTCTTATCTTATCTGTCTATTATAATCAATGTGCAGTATAGTGGGCTATGCTTATAATTATATTCAAATAATGTTTCTTAATTCTTTCTGTTTTCACATTAAGAATACTAGTTATTACCTGCAGTGCGTGGATGTATGTATGAAACGGTGTAAGTGATATTTTTTACATTTGTATCTTCGTAATATTCGTAAAAGCTGTTGTTGACTTTTACAGTTGTGGTCCCCATGTTGTTTACTTGTCTATGTTGTGATAATGCACCTGACCAAATTTCTCCAGCTGGAGATAATAAAGTTATTCTTATCTTATCTTAAAACAAAACTCTGCCAAGTGAACACAAAAGAAAGATGATAAAATGGAGAAGAGAAGGAAGTGAGAGAATGCTCAGGAGATGCTATTTCAAGAACAAAACTGTTCAAGTTTGTAAGCTGTTTTTTTTGTTGTTTTTTTTGTGGGGCGTGAGCAGAAGGTGGAGTGGGAATGGGTATTCCTGTTTTGTCTTGGGACTACATCTTGAAATGGACATGGTTTTTTAACACTGGCTAGTGTTGAGCACAAAACAGAAATCTGGATCCATGCTACTCCTTGAATGTCACAGCAAAGTATCTGCAACTAAATACTGCTTTCAATCACACAAAGGTTGATATATGATTTTAATAAAAAAAATCTGTATAAGCAACCTTACCATCGAACTCATAGAAAGTGTACAGTATGCTGTCAATGTTGTAATTTGTAGCATATATAGGAAATTTTCTATCTAAAATTACGTTTAAATAACATAGGCGACTCAGAGTGCCAGAATGGCTCAGGAGTGGCTTAATAAGCCAGCCCGCACCGTCAGGGGTGCTGCTTCCATCCCTCCTCCAGGCAGGGAGTCCCTCTCTGCCCCGGGCGCTTTTGCCCCAGGCAAGTTCCTTTAAGATCCCTCCAAGGGAGGAGTGTGGAGATAGAAAATGCGAAAAACTTAGCTATATGAAGTGCACAGGAACAGGTGTCGAGATGGCTGCCAGAAAAAGAGGGCGCTAGCCAGGGGGACAAAGGGGACGTTACTTACTTCCGGGAGGTTATCGGCCGTAGTACTCTCATTTTCTCCGCATAGGCGGATAGTAGTTTGCACAGGACAGGAATGTCAGACCCCTGCCGGAGTCTGCACTAGTTGGGTCACGGTTAAGTATGTGTGATTAAACAACTTTTCCGTATCACCCCAAGCCACCTAGGACCCTCTCCTACACTGATCACTGGAAGCTGTACAGCAGTACTTACAGTAGGAATAGTCTCTTTCCTCCCTTGTCCTGTCTCCTTCATTCACTTCTCTGGAAGACAGCAAACAAAACACAATTATTATCAACATGTCATCAAATTAACAAGTATGGACACCCACCTCACATACATCAATCTGACACACATACAGATAGATCAGACAAGAAAGAATGAGGAAGTCTTTTAATTAAGAAGATCAAGGGAATCATTTTAATCGTTTTGAAAATATACTCCACATTATCCATTCGCATACATAAACTTTTGCATATATACAAAAACTTAATCTCCTGTGTTCTCACTATTCTCTCACGCTTACCTCAGACAAAATTAATATAATCATATAAGCTCAAATAGGCTTTATACTTTTGTAAACATCTCCAACAAATCTGTCACCTGCATGGGCCCTGCCTCTGTCAAATCAACATATATTTGTGTTAGAAGTTCATCTATAATAATCAAGAAGTCCAAGTATAACTGTCAGATATGAGTCACACTGACACCAAGATCATATCAGTGAACCTCAAATTGAAAGTCCAATGTACTAACTACTCAGCTATTGTGTCTGTTGGAATCAAATCATGTCACACAGACAGTATTTTGAACAGGATTGTGATACTGAGTAGCCATCAAACATTGTGTTACATATCATTTGACAGAGTTTAAACGCTATCTGGTCCATATGGAATGAATTTATGAAGCGTTCACTTTGGGAATGTTGTGCTGGATCCTGCTTTACATTAGGTTCTTTGAGAGTTGTATTTGATGGAACAATTTATGGTCTCTTGTATCAGTTTTGACCTTTGTGACTAAGACACAAAGGTCTCTAAATATGTACAAGTTTGTAAATGTCATTAGTCACTTCAATCCATTTCCACTGGTCCTTGTGACTTCAGTTATCACACCCACTTCCAGACTGTCAGAGCAGTCATTTAACTAACCATTGTTTAAGGAAATGCTTTCATGTCCACCACCACAATTTACATGTTTAAAGCATGGAGATACGTCCCACTTGTCAGCTTATTCCCACTCCAAGTAAATGACAGGGTGCAAAAACCTGAGAACAAATCTTGGGTTTCCACTCACCTTTTGGTCTCATGTTCCACCCACTGGTACATTTCAACTGTTCTTCGAAGCTTGGTCGCTTGGACAGACAGCTTGAAAAATGGGTCATAAACCCCCTGGGAAAGCCAGAACAAACAGTCACATTTTTTCTTGTCAGGTGCTGATTCACAAAAATCTCAATGTTTATAATAAAGAAATATCCAGCAATAGCATTAATTCTACTGACAACAGCAATAAATCCAGT
>NW_027468369.1:142899-149183 GCF_041734735.1 Babylonia areolata
ATCTTCTGGACCAAGCAAAATGCAGACTGCTTTCTGGATGATGGAAATGTACAGGTGATTCTCACTGAGCTGCATGCATGTTCATGCACATATCAAATCTGCTTCATTTCATATTCTTGGTGGATGAGCTGGCACTTTGACATATCAAAAACTGCAAACTGTTCTTTAAATCTGGCAATCAATTGATGAATTAATAAGTGATGACACGTGAACGCTGTTTCTAACACAATTGGTTTCAGTTCAGTTGCGTGGGATGCCGTACAACCTACTTTCTGTTTCATTATCCCAGTTAGATGTCCTGGTTGATAATAAATAAGACTGTTAATCAAAAATAACATTTCTAGCTTCTTGTTGTTCATTACGGTTGGCATGAGTCTGTCTCTGTGTTAAACCAAACAGTATGTGACTCACAAAGTAAATGATTACGTTTCATTTGCAACTAGTCAGCGTGACAGTTATTGAGTTAGTCATAATGATAATGGTTTTATCTAAGTAACTTGAGACAGACAAGACAAAAGACATATTGGTCCATTCAAACCAGTTCATGAAAGTAATATCAAAGTTACCCTCTGTCGATACATGAAGACTACAGTACAAGCAAACAGGCCTCTGAAATAAACGCAACGTGGAAGTCCTTCCTGAATAGAACCACTGGTTTCACAATGATCGTGAAGAACAACTTAACCAGTCTATTTTGTACTTCCACAGAAAAGACTTGTTTTTAACAAAGAAGAGTTGTGTCCCTTATCATAGTGCCGCGAAATTTTGCTGAATTCATTAAAGAAGGTTTTAATGTGTTTCGTTAGGAGCCAGTTTCAGTCTGGATTCTTTGCCACTTATGCCTTTACTGTACTTGTTGAATATGAATTAGAACAATAACTTGTGTTAATCTTGACACTGCATCCCGTACATATCCATTTGTAATTGCATGATCAGTTTTTTTTATATGTCTTTTTCTCTCCTGTATATATCAAACCAATCCCAGTATTACTGGCAAATGGGTGCTAAAATAACATGCACATTACTGTGTATTTTATTTTGTTACACCATGTCATTGTTATTGCTATGCTCCAACTAACCCCCCAGTTCCCAGTTCAGGCTCAACTAGTCAGATACAGAGCCGTATTGTAAATCTAAGTTGTGATCTGTGCATTTGTCTATTCCTATTGCATTGTACCAGACTGATGATTACATTTGGCCTTTTATTTCATTTTATTTTTCCCCCATTTGTATTACCCCCCCCCCCCCCCCCCCCCCCTTTTGTTTCTTCTTTTTAAATTATCTTCGCTCTTTCTCAGTCCGTCTGTGGCCGTCACTATTCCTGTTATTCAGTGTCATGTTTCCTTGTTTCTCTATGACTCAAAAGAGTTAATGGGAATAAACAAACTCTGAAACTCAGAGTGTGATCGTCTGCGCCTGACAGCCAAGCGGGGACAACAGATCAGTGGGGACAAACAAGCTGAGAATTATTTCAGTTGTTTTGTTTTTCATGATACACCTTGTTCACGGTATAAAATAACTTGGATATTGCTCGGTCAAAGTTTTGTAAATAATTTGCATTGGTTGTTTTTTTTCTCATCTAAAGTTCAATAAACAAAACTGAACTTCAAGTTAGGGCCTAAAGTTCTACATCTTTGCTGATGCATGTTTCAGTTCATCATTTCATGTCAAACTTAGTTCCGCATTCCATATAATTATATACTGATATTTTATAATTGTGTTAGTACTGAAGCTTGTTGCTGAAACAACATTTCCTTGTGCTAGTATATGCTAGTGTTGATGGAATCTTGCATTAGGCCTCAGTACTGATGACAGTGAGTGCATTGTGAGTTCAGTTGAAATACCGAAAATTTTACATCGCGGACTCATGAAAAGTCATTGGGGCAGTTCTCTGATATGCAGAACGATTAGCCTACTTTGTAAGCCGAATTCAAAGACCTTTTTAGCGCCGATTCAGGTTTTATAAGAAGATAAGCTGACTGGGGGGAGAGGGGGGATCGCATTGGGCCAAAAAAGAAATGCAGGGACTGTTACAAGACTCCGAAGGGCGGAATAAATTCTCTGGGGTATATTAGGAAAACTAAAAGTACACAAAATACTTGATCTCACAACCAGAATTTAGCATGTTTCAGTTTGTTTTATTCTTATTATTTTTCCTGGCTGAAAACATTCCACGGAATTTAAAAAAAAAAAGGAAGGAAAAAAAAGAAAGAAAGAAAAAAAGGAAAAAAAAAGAAGAAGAAGAAGAAGAAAAAAGAGAGAAGTAAAACACATTAGTCGTTCTAAACCTGATTTCGAACTAACAGAGCACGAAAAGATGGGTTAGGCCATATATGCCAGCTTCGATTTCTCCTGTTTGTTTTGTGAATATCATATTTGTGCTTTTGTTGTGTATGACTTATGTTTTCAGATAGTGAAAATGATCTGGTCATGCAAACGAAACCGGGACAATACTTTGCCCTTGCTTTCCGTTTGGCTTGGAGACAGGAGATACTACGGCATAGAATATGTGGTGAGTTTTGCAAACAAAAAGAGGCATGTAGGAATATATATATATATATATATAAAAAAAAAGTGAGATATAGAATCTACCAGACTTGAAAAAGATCGACGACAATCGATCAGGACAATGAACAATGTGTACATTTATTAAATGATTACATTTCGTCTTAACTCTCTCCATACGAACGGCGAAAGAGATGACGTTAACAGCGTTTCACCCCAATTAGCATCATCAAAATATTGCAAGCGGAAGGCTCTTATACTGAAGAGGTGAATGTTGACAAAGAATACCACAATTCTGACGACGGAAGCTAAAGGTTGGGTCATTCAGACACCCACTGGACATCCGAGGGGTCTGTGTAGAGGAGAAGAGAGGACTGGCCGTACTGAGTGCGTTAAAGTTGATACAGTGGAAAGCAAAGAATTGCCACAAAAGCAAATTGTGCACTCCATCAGTCACGGGTAGGGAGAGCATTGTCCAACACTTCAGCGAGGTGGAATGTTCGCCTTGGAAATAGGTAACCTTTTACACCTTCCTCTCCGACAGGTAGACAGAAAGATTTGGAAGATAGTTAAGACGGTGTAGTGGGCAGGATGCTGGAGACTTTATATTGATGGGATACATTATGCAGCCTGTTTATTCAATTTGTTTGAAATACATCCAGTGCAGCTTGTTCATTATTTCATTTGATTGATTTTGCCGCTTAAAAGGTGTCACTTTGAAGTTTCTATTTTATTTTCAGATCAGATCTTTGTAACGCTGCAGAAAAAATCAGCCTGACAAATTACCGTATCAACCACATAACCAGCATTCAATAAGATCAAAAGGCTGAGAACAATGCGGACGACCAAGAAGCCTTGGAATCAATATTAACGACAATGGAAAACTCTCTCTCTCTCTCTCTCTCTCTCTCTCTCTCTCTCTCTCTCCCTCTCTCTCTCTCTCCTGGTGTCTGTCTTTGTTCCCCCCCCCCCCTCTCTCTGTTTTGTGGAGAGTGGGTCGACGGTCGTTTGTATGCGCGTCCAAACGTCTGCTCACGCCTGCGTAAGTTCGTTCTTATTTGTGTTTCAAATCGTGCACAGTTTAAATTGTGAGCAAAAGCAACACCAACCAGTCAAAGCCAATTCAGAAAGAAAGTTCGCGCACTTTAACCCTTATACATTAATGCCGAGTAGGTCTTCCGAAAGCCAGCTTTTGTTGCTGTTGCTTTGTCTCTTGAAAAGCCGTGGTTCATGGACTAAAATGACTCTTGACAGCTATGGATTACTTTTCCACGAATGCACTGAGGAACAAGTCATTTATAAGTCAGCGTTTCAAAAACCCCAACTACGGAGAAAAACAACGTACGTCGATTCGGGAACGCACAACAAAAAGCAAATCTAACGTCATATAAAATCGACATGAGACGGATTCTTTAGGTATGTCAGTCACTGCTCCTGTAGTGATAACTAAATTACATCTTTGAAAGAAATTGCGATGAAGACTTTAAAGAAGCGTGCAGAGTTGGGAAAGGGAGGGAGGGGTTTGGTAACATTATTTGATGGTTGGTTAGTATATAGATTGGGCGGCTTATCAAAGCTGACGATTAGATTTGGATACGTTTGAAGTCTGAGTTACCGTGGCCGTGTGCCAAGCCTGCTCGAAATGTTGATGAAAAAAAAAAAAAAAATTAAACATGTTTGTTGTCAGTTGCTCTGGTTGATTGCGGGGAATGTGGAAGAAGGTTGGCTGCTGGGTGAGCAGTCGAACGAATGGTTGGGTTTGTTGGATTGTGAATGTGTAGACACTGACTTGGGTGGTAGGCCTATTTGGCTGGCTGAATCGCCTGTTTGCTGGTTGATGGTGTGGTTGGTTGGTTGGTTGGATAGCTGATTAGATGACTGGTTTGCTGGCTGGTTGGTTGGTGAGTTAGTTGTTGACTTGTTGCATTGACTCCACAGGCACGTGTTAGAAAACATACTCCCCTCCTACGCAATGCTTTCATCGAAAAGGCCATATGACCCGTTTCAACTGCTCATGCCGACAATTTTAGAGTGAACAGTTAGTATAGTATACTGTGGACATAATCAACAATGCCAAACAAATATTTAAAAACAAAAACAAAGTCACGAAAATTTGCATGATAAATATATGTACCAAGGTCATTGAGGCAATGCTCATCTTGCATTAAACGCTGAAACCAGGTCATCGAAGGATAAAGCGTGTATTTTTCAAGGAATATACTTCTGTCGTAAATCGTTCTGTACTTTGCAGTGGAAAAGAAAATGCAGTTCCGTTTCTGTTGCATTATTGCAGAGTGAGCATAGAGGTCTTGCTTTGATACAGTGTTACGGTGTCTTTAGTTCTGATATGCCTAGTCTAAATCTTACCAGGATGTCACGGATGTTTGTGGTAACCGCTGTAAACTTGGATTCCATGGATACTTATGTTTTGAATGTGTGGTATGCACTAAATTTAATATTGATACGTTCATTCCACTTTTGCTGGTAAAAATCTATTAGTATCTGCTTGAAAGATCCCAGGAATATACCTATATCTTGATTTGCCACACTGATTTTCCCACACAAAGCCAAAACCCGTCTCGAATAAAGTTTTACAAACATGAAATACCTGACAAATCTTACCTACATTATGAAGGGACAGAAGCATAATGTAGGATTTTCATGGAAGCTTGCATTCATCTAAGAGTTGTTAACCTTTTACCAGTATTTGATGCAAGCAACATAGGAAACATATAAGACGTAATATCCATTTTCGTCATACACTCATTGGGGATTGAAAATGGGGGAGAGAGAGGGGGGAAGAAGGAAGAAAAAGAGAGAGAGAGAGAGGGAGGTGGAGGAAGAGGGAGACAGAGAGGGATTAGAAAAGTTCAAGTGAGCGCGGTGGAGACTAAGCGAGCAAGTGACATGATCACTAAATTACATCATTATTATCATAAAAAGTAGGCTCGAGAACACACACACACTCTCTCTCTCTCTCTCTCTCTCTCTCTCTCTCTCACACACATGCACATTCATGCATACATGCTCATACACACCACATCTCTATTTGTCTTTCTGTCTGTGGGTCTCTCTGTTTTGTCTGTCTGTCTGTCTGTGTGTCTCTCCTTCTCTCTCGCTCTGTAGGAGTTGCTCAGTTTAAAGACGCCTTTTTCATACTGGGCCAGTTTTTAAAATGTTATTTTATTCTGCAAAAAAAACACCATCGCTTAATATTAGCATGCGATTTACGTCCACATGGGACTTTTTATATAAAAATCGAATCATCGATCGTGTTAGTTTCACTGCAATCTATCTTAATTTCAAAGAAATACATGTCTCCAAAGTTAGCATGTCCAATACACGACCCGCTCACCCATGCAAACACGTTTTCACGCGATCCTTGACCCCCCCACTCCCCCATCCCCTCCACAGCAATACGTTCATGCACGCATATGCATATGAAGGAACGCGCGCACCTCATCACTTGACATCTTGTCCACCCTAACCTCCACATACATAACACACGTGGAGTCCTGATATCCTCTGTTTTTTTTTCTTTTTTTTTTTTTTTTTTATCGTGGAAAGACGTACAACCGAAGACTAAGGAATGCCCTACCCCTTCACACACACACACACACACACACACACACACACACACACGGATTTGACGGATGATTTGGAAATTCAAGGTACGACCCCTTTTCTTCTTCATTCCTTTTCGTCCTTCTCCTCATCTCTCCACGCTGTCCACTCCCTCCTTCAAGAAAACGGTGATTCATTTTTTTTTTTTTTTTAAC
>NW_027468370.1:0-45710 GCF_041734735.1 Babylonia areolata
GGGGAAATGGTTTTATGCATAAAGGCGCATATAGGCTATAGTACACCATGTTGTAAACCTTTACAGTATTACGTATCATTACCATGTTAATGGAATGTTATTCCCTTGTTAAACCTTTGTTAAGACAGTATCCCGTATCGTGAACGAAGTTCGAGAGTTGTTATCTCGATGTTAAATATTTTATATAGTATTCCGTATGTTATAGCGCTGATAAAGGATTGTTAAGCATAGGTTACTACTTGTTATCTTTGTTATGGAGTATTACATTTCAAGTGAGTGTAACGAGATTGTTATCTCTTTGTTAATTATTTACAGTCCCTATGATTACTGTATTTCGTATGTAAACAATTTGTTAAGGAGATGTAATCTACTTCGAGTAGCTTTGTTATGTGTTGTAACGAAGTGTAAACACTTCTTTATGAGTGTGTTTCCTATACTTTAAATAACCTTATACCTTTGTTATTTGTTGTTAAACAAAACCATGTTTTATTAAATCCGCCATGTTTAATAGTTAAATATTTATTCTTTTTTCAGTGAATGAGTTAATATTTTGTTGAGATATTTACTTCTTGTATCCCTTTCTATACAAGTTAATAACATCTATATAACATGTGTCTCATTAGTAAGAATTAGTTAGAAAAGTATAAATATTAGTTGAATATTGTTTTCTTATGTGCTAGACGCGTGCGCGTTTCCTTATAAATTTAAGGTAATAAAATAATTTCGCTGATAAGTTATTGTTTTTATTGGAGTTTTTAAGAAAGTTAGAAAATAAATTAAAAAAGTTAGTTAAAAAGCTTGTAATAAAAATCAATGAGCGTATAGTTCATTCCAACGGCAGGGAACACCGCCGGATAGGTAGAAAAGAAAGTTAAATTATTTTCTTGACTATCGAAAAAGATAGCTTTAAAGTTATCACACGGTTTGAGATTCATTGCTTGCCTGCTTTAAGGTTTGCGTGTTGAGTCGAGTATTAGCGAAAACAAAGCTGATAGCTTTATCGTTAGTATTAGAGTCAATAAGATGAATTGAAAACAAATCAAGGATGTTGAAAGCAAGTGCAAGTTGTGAGTAAATGAGCTACATAAGGATAGATTGTAGCAAGGTGTAATAGTCACGGATGGACGTTGTAGGGTTTAATTCCCATCTACCTAAAAAGATAAAACTACACGACGGTAACAGTTTAATTTATCAAGTTTGAGCCATACAATCTGATAGATTAGAGTTAAACGCCTTGCTGCGTACACTGTTATCCTATAGATTAAGTTCTATTAGTGTTAAAAGGATTAAAGCTTTGTTATCTGATATTTGATTCTGGTTCGATTTACACTGTAAAATGTATAACAAAGCTGACTTGATAGGATAACTTATTGAGTCAGTTTGATTATGCAATGTGCATACTAGGGCAATAATGCCACAACAAATAAATAAAGTGAGAAATATCATGACTGTACTTAAATTCGAAACTAAAAATGTAGCTCTAAAATCAATGACTGACGTTGCAACTTTCATCGGCAATACTGAGCGTGATGATTACCGTGTATCAGCATTGTTTTATGTTGTAACTGGTAACTTGGATGTAATCAAATCATCTGTAACTAAGAAAATCATTAGTGCAACAAAACAAAAGCAAGTATTTGGTACAAAATTATTCCCGCTTCTAACTATTCGTTCTGATAAAGATAATAAAAATGGTTACAAGTTCGACAAACTAGGTTCAAAAGGCACTGCTGAACTTCTTATTGAGCGAGGTGCAACTGATATTTTCAACTTGCTGGGTATCGACAAAGATATTGAAGCTAATCACGAAGCAATCAAACACGGTAAACAAATTACTAACGCTTACTATCCTCGCTTTGTAGAATTATTAGAGGATTTCTTGTCTTCAGAACAAGATAAAGAGAAAGCAGAACGTGAAGCTAAGAAAGATAAAAAAGATGCTCAACTTGAAGCATTCAAAGCTAAATCTCCTGAACTTGCAACGGCTGATGAATCTACTGTAAAAGCTGCATTTGGTAAAGTTGTAAGCAAAATCAACGCTTATCAGCAACTTGTAAACACACTAGGTAAACATGAAGATGATTTAGAAACTACTGACTTGGCAATCATTGCGGATATTAATGAGTTGCTTGCTGATTTAGAGAATAAAATCTCTACAGAATCACGCACTCCAGTGTCAGGTGACGGTGAGAACGGTGTTCAAATCGTTAACCAAAACAACTAAGAAATAATTGAGAGTAATTATCAAGGCTGCATGTAATGTGTAGCCTTTATTAGTTATTCTTAATGAGAGGAAATTAAAATGAATATTAAATCTCTATTCTGTAATGAGGCATACTCTCTTTACGATACTGTAAATGCGTACCCATCGGTAGGTGTTCACATTCGAAACTTTACTAATGGAGTAGGTACTGTAACTGATATGGTATTGGCTCTACATGAGCAAGGTATTATTGTTGAGAGTATCACTGATCATTTAGTTGTATTGGAATTGAATCATAAACGTTGTGCAATAGATTGTTATTAAGGAATCGTTATGAAAAAAGTTATTGCTGTCATTGTCCTAGTAATCTTGAATGGATGCGCTACTAAACCTAATGAAGATGTAGAATCTCTTTCTACTTTTCAGCTGTGTTATGAGCAAGCATATACATCTAAATCTTTAGTGGATGATGCAAATAGAGAAGCACGAAGTGCAGAGCTACATAAGCGACGCACAAACGGAAGCTATGTTATCCCTCAAGATTGTAATATAGGGACAATGCTAGGCAAGAAAGAATTACACAAGCTAGATATAGTAGCAAGTGTAACAGCGACTATTGAAAAATAGTTTAATCTCAATCTAAAAAAAAGGTAGGTACTGGATATGAAACTTCCAATGCTACGCACATCAGCAAAAGAAAACTTCAAATCAGATGCAAAGGTTTACGGTTCATCTCGTGAATATAAACGTGCATGTAATAAACAACGCAAGGAAAAACTCCAAGCATTAGTTAAGAAGTTTAGCTAATGAAAAAGGTGTTACTTATCTTGATAGTAACCGCAGCACTGCCCTTTATGGGTGGTGTTTGTGGGTGGAGTATGGATATGACAGTTAAAATGATTGTCACATCTGCACTGTTAATTGCATTGGATTCTGTATTCGATAGCATTGTTTATTATATGGTTAAACCGTGTGGTCAACTGTCTTTCAGTAAAGCGGTTGTTAATACATGGCGTTCAAGTTTACGAGGTTAATGTGCTGTACATCTTAATTATTTTGGCAGTGATTGTAAGCCTAACACTTTCACATTGGTATGAAGAAAGGGAAAAGAAATCAAAGGATGATGAGTAATGAAAAAAGTTTTACTATCAAACATTACATACAAAGATCTAGTAATGCTGTATGTGTTCGGGTATTTGACAAACAAACAAATGTCTCGTATCTATCTTAAGAAGAGATAAGTAGTGTTTTATTAGATAGTCTGTAAACACTGATACGGTTTCAACAGTAAGGGCTGCCTATATGGTAGCTCTTTTAATTAGTCAATAAAGAAGTGTCAACTACGGCGACGGGTTTAATCTGTTGCCGTTTTGTGAGGTAAGTATGTCGGAGAATTTTAAAATGTCATTGGATAGAATTACCAGAGATTTGAAGTCAGCAAGAACAACAAGGCACAGAAAAGTAGAGGATCTTTCTGAAGAAGAGCTTATGCATGTAAGAGATTTACTCAATAAAAAGCATAGCAAGAAAGCAATTGGTCTTATCTTTTCTCTTAGCTATGAAGAATTAAAGCGAATCAAAGTTAATGGAGAGATTGATTCTCCAGAACTACGTAATCCACCAAGAAGAGGGTAGAGTGGTAAACTAGGAGTCATTCATTGAGTGGTTCTTATGGTTATCGTTCGGATAACTTTATTATTAAACAGTAATAACAACACTTGGTAATAATGCTAGGTGTTTATTTTAATAAAAGAGAAATATTATGAATAAAAAGCTTTACTCAGTGATTCTTCCTTTCAAAAAAGATGGTGTTAATTATATCTCACCAATCCCTTTGTGTAACAGCACTGCTCTTCGACAGTTGCATGAGTCTTTTCTTCAAGATGGTAAGGTAAGTAAGGAATGGGTAATACGTCATCCAATAATGTGTATAGTCCCATGTAAAGCTAATCCTGCTCAAGTTGCTGATGGAATTGTTCGAGACATCTTTGTGTTTAAACGAACTCTTGCTTTGTTCATTAATGAGGATAAAATTCCTAACTGTGAATACACTATCCGAGAGCAAACTATTGTCGAATCTGCAATGGAAAACCCATTGATGTTCTATTCAAGTATCTTTACATTAGGTCGTAAGCTGAATAATGAAGAGCTTATGCAGTTAAAAGAAGTATTCGGTAATAATTTCAAACAAGGTATTCTAAAAGAAGTCTTTAAACAAGAAGATCATTCAACAATAGCTTCTGCTCTTAATAAAGTTACTAGCATGAGGAATATACCTGCTCAAAGAGCTATTATCGAAGATTTTAAAAGCTTAGCTAGATTTTACGGAAGTACAGATACTATCGTAGGATCTCAAAGCCGTAAACGTCTAGTATCTTTCTTATATGGTAGAATTAATAACGAACAGTAAGTGATAAACTCAAGCTCATCTTATTAGGTGGGCTTTATGGTTATCATTTGGATAACTCTAATCTAAATAAGAGAATATAATTATGCTTAATACACAAAACAATATCATCGAACTTCAATCAATCGTAAGCAACTTAACAGTTGGTCAAGAAGAAGTTGTATATGCTGGTGAGTTCGTTGACACAATGGCTCTTACTCTTACTCATACGGATAGTGCTGGTGAAGAGTTTGTTATCAAGACAAAAGAATCTGTTAAGATGCTGTCTGTTAATGGTGTGAGTGAAATCTCTGGTTTCGTAGTTAACAATGCGAAGGTTGCACGTATCAGTGAAGACGATTTCACTATCACATTCTCTCGTGGTGATGAAGTTATTGTTGAAGTAACTTGTGCATCTGGTGTAGGTGCTTTCGGTGAGCATACAACAATTTCATTAGCGTAATAAGGTCTTACTACGGCGACGCTCTCTATGGGTGTCGTTTTTATTTGGAGATAAAAAATGAATAAACTATTAAAAAAAGTGGTAAGCTCTGTAATATATGCAGAGTTAGACTGGGAAATAACAGAGACAGGGGACAATAGACTTCACGAAGTGTGTCATTACATGGAATCTCTAGGAAGAAATAGAAGAACATTCCTATTCTTCCAGTATTACTATACAGCTCTAGTTGGTAAAAACCCTAGTGTAAAAAGTAAAAGTATACCAAGTATGGTTGCAGGTGTAGCAATGGTTCTAGATATAGAGACTAAGAAGGGCAAGCTTGAAGCTTCAAAAGAGTTTCTAACAATTCAAAGTGAACTTGAACTAAGAACATTTAGTATGCTAGATAAGCTACTTGATTTGTTAATAGAAGATACTTATTCAGAGTTTAATAACAACCCTGATACAGATCCACATCTCTTCACTAAAAAGGTGCTGAATAAAGCGTTTGCTATCTTTGAATACATGGGTATGGGGGATTTCTTAGTATTCGTTAATGAACGCGAATATATAAATACAGAGGTTAAGTTACGTGAAGATAGAGTTAAGATTGCTAGAAAAATCCTTAATGAAATTAACGAAGCTGTAAAGAATAAAGATAAATTATTCAAGAAAGCTGACAAAGAAGCTAAAAAAGCCAGTGAAGAGATTAAGCTTCGTAAGTCTCAGAAGAAATCACAGCGCATTGCTAACATCATCTATGAGCGTATAGCAGCTTCTCAGGCACGATACAATCAAGAGCAACAACGTATCAAAGAAGAAGCTATTTCATCACAGAATGCAGCACAGGAGCTCTCAGATAGCATTGAGAATAACACTCGTGCTGATAGTGTATGGTGGGAAGAACGTGCTCGTCCTAATGGTGAGTTGAAGAAGTCAGCTAGTGTATTCCATCGTGGTGATGAGGATGCTGATAGTATTAAAAATCGTTCAAAGGCTCTTCATAGCATTAAGTGATAAAAGTCCTTGACAGGATAAATAATCTCCTGTAAGGTAGTAAATGTTCTTAAGAAAAGAGCATTAATTAAATGTTGAAATAAATGTTGAAATAAAGGTAGGAATAATTATGAAATAGACTATAGGTAATACCCATTATGAAAAATGGACAAGTAGTAAAAGAAGTATTAGAACAATACTTTACACCAGTAGATTTAGCTGATAAGTATGCTTTAAAGGTGGTTGAGTTAGTAGGTAAAGACAACAAGTTCATTGAACCTACAGCTGGCAGCGGTGTCTTTGTTGATGCTTTGGTTAAAGCTGGAGTAGACCGTAACAACATCACTGCGTATGACTTAGACCCTAAACGAGAGGACATTATCCAAGAGGATGTGTTTAATCTAGAAGGCGTTGAGGATTGCGTAGTGATCGGAAACTTTCCTTATGGTAAAGGTGGTTCTCTGGCTATTAAGATTATGAATAGCTTAGTTGGTAAGGGTGTTAAACAACTCTTCCTTCTAAATCCTATTTGTATTGGTCACAAACATCATACACTAAAGACATTAGATGAACATTTACATTTGGAGAATACGTTAGAGTATCCAGAAGGACGTCATTTCACGTACTTAACTGAACACGATACATCTAAACCAAATCCAGTAAGATGTGAATTTCAACATTGGGTAGTTAAAGATACACCTCGTCCTGCCATTACATCAGTGCGCGAGACAGAGATGTTTACTATACTACAACCTGGAACTAATAAGGTTAAAGATGAAGCTGGGAGATTACGTGAGCAAGGTGTAGGAGAAATCCCTGCTGACTTTACAATAATCTCTCATGGGAAGAATGCTGGCAAAGTTATTGATTTCGAGCCTAATCATAAGGCTAACGTCAAGATGTTTGTACAAGTAAAGAATGGTTTTGATGCATCTAAGGTAAGAAAGATGTTAGAAGACCATTTAAATAATGAGAATCTAACACAGTGGAGCACAATTGCCCACAACCCATCTATCGCACCAAGTGAATTAATCTACTCTCTACAAGGAAAATAATTATGACAATCTTACGTAATGGCTTTGATATCCCAGCAGGTGAACTTATGACACCAGCTTTCACTTTCCAAGGTATTGTTCAAGCAATTCAACTAGCTCCTCGTCCAGTGTCTCTGGCTGAGGTTAGTTATGCATTAACTGGCAATCCTCACTTCCAACATCTTTTGAATCTGAAATTCAGTGGTACAAAGAATGCTGCGAAGCGTGAAGAGGCTGGTTTAGTTGTTGCTTTTAAACGTGGCAAGACTGCGTATTGGACTGTGCTCGATAATTCCGAACAGGAATAAATCTTTACTACGGCGACGGCGCTCTTTATGGGCGTCGTTTTATCAATATTTGTTAAAAAGTATTGACAAGTAAACTCTATTAGTGCAAGATGTACTATAGAAGTTAAATAAATGTTGAATAAAATGTTTAAGGAGTAAAATATGATTAATAATACAAGTTAAAGGGAATATATCATGGAATATAAAGTAGAATTTAACCCATCATTTGATAAAGTATCAGACCCACTGTTTGATTTTGACTATGACATCAGTGATTGGACAGAGGATATGTATTCTGATACTCTTGAAATGTTAGGTATTCTATAAGGAGTTTCACATATGTCGGATTTACAGGTAGTTGATTCAGTTAGACAAGCACTTACAGAAAAATATGGAGAACAGTTAGCCGAGAAACAATTAAAGATTGAAACTCTTGGCAGAGATAGAGCTATGGCTCAGAAGATCACTCAAATCTTTGGAGATTACGCAAAGGGACGCGTAAGAAAGAGCAAGCTCAAACAAGAATTGATGGATAGATTGTATCAAGCAACTTATCTTCAGTTCACAAATGACTGGGAAAGATGGAACAATGACAACCTAATCAAAGCGTTGTTACCAGAGATTCCAGTAAGCCATATCTTAGAGCGTGGTATTGCTGTAACCCTTGATGAGATATTCAAGTTAGCAGTGCCTCTAGAAGAGTCTCAGACTAAGCGTGGACGTAAGACAAGGGCACATGTGTCTATTGCTACAGCTATTGGTCGAGGCATCTTAGAAGAGGCGAGAGCATTCGAGTTAGGAATGTTGTTAGAAAGATCTTTGACAGCCAAGAAGCGTAATAAGATTATTGCTCTTGGAAGTAATTCTAAAATTCTGAATCACTTGGAATGGAAAGTTACTTATAGAAAGTCAGAGGTTAAATTACACAATATTCTGCCTAAAGATAGTGTAAAACTTGGTGCATATTTTCTTAAACTAGTATTAGATGAAGAGGAAATGTGTGAATTTATTTCGTTCGAAAACAGAAAGGGCGGTGACCCACAAAGTATCGCTCTTAAACCAGAGTGGTTAGATAAAATCCAGAAAGGAGTATTTGGTGAGGCTGATGCTGAAACTGGTTATCTTCCAATGGTTGTTCCACCTTGTAAGTGGATTAGCAATGATGTTGGAGGATATTATCTAAATCACAGACCTCTGGTACAGAACCACAAGAGACGTAAGGAGATTGATTACATCGTCGATAGAGGTGTAGGTGAAGATGTTTTAAAAGCATTGAATCTTACACAAGAAACTCCATTCGAAGTTAATGAATTCATGTATAACCTTAACAAGGAATTATTTGAAAACGTTAATAACGAGAAGAGTTCAATCACTTGTAAAATTTCCAAGTGGCCAAGCGATGTAGTATTGGAATATCCAAAAGCTCCTGACGTAACTGGACTCACCAAAGAGCAAGCTAAGATTGTCAAGAAAAGATACAAGGGTCAGGTTAACAAAGTAGAGAAGACTAACCAAAAGAATATCTCAAAGAGATCCGCAATGAGCGAGGGGTTATTCGTAACCAGTCTTTATCGTGGTGGTAAACTTTACTTTCCTCACTATCTTGATTTCCGTTCAAGACAATATCCAACTCCACCTTCACTGAATCAGCAGAAAGACGACTTCTTGAAGTCTATGTTGTTGTGTTCAGAAGCTTTGCCTGTAGGTGAGCGTGGATGGTACTGGTTAAAGTCCACATGCGCTACGCTAGCA
This sequence comes from Babylonia areolata, assembly GCF_041734735.1. Taxonomy (NCBI): domain Eukaryota; kingdom Metazoa; phylum Mollusca; class Gastropoda; order Neogastropoda; family Buccinidae; genus Babylonia; species Babylonia areolata. The sequence continues at coordinate 9,101 of NW_027468370.1, forward strand.
GGGTTTAAAGTAAATGGTAAGGGGTTAGATAAGATTCACCCAGATGAGCGTGTGAAGTGGGTTGACGGCAATATTCAGTTCATCTGTGAGATTGCTAATAATCCAGAAGAATACGTAGAAAACTGGGGTAATGCTGATAAGCCTTTCCAGTTCTTAGCATGTTGTCGTGAGATTGCAAAAGCTGTAGAGTTTGGTAATCCTCATGAATATGTGTGTGGTTTCCCAATCCAGTTCGATGGTTCTTGTTCTGGTATCCAGCATTATTCTGCAATGTTCTTGGATGAGAACGGCGGTAAGATGGTCAACCTTTCTGATGATAAGGAAATGGCTGATGTTTATCGTGCAGTTGCAGAGATTGTAGTAGAGACATTGAATACTCATCTGAACACTCGCCTTGATACAAAAGGTAAGGATAGTTTAGATAGAGATGCAATTAATGCTATTAAAGCTGAAGAGAAGAAGGGCAAGAAACTTAATTGGATTCCAGAGTATGTAAAAGCAAGTAATATTCTCAAAGAGATTAGCAAACTCTTAGATCGTAGCATGTTCAAGAATGGGGTTATGACTTACCCATACTCAGCAACTGTTATTGGTGCAGGTGATACGCTGTGCGAATACATTGAAGAGAAATTGAAAGATGTTAGAGATGAGAATAGTGAGTGGGCAATATTAAGAGAGGCGACGCTTCATACTTTCTATCTAGCACAAGTAGCCCGTAACGCCACAGAAGAGCTTGTTGTTAAAGCAGCTGAAGGTATGCATTACTTTCAATGTGTTGCTGAAGCACTGGCTAAGAATGGCGTTCCTATGGTGTGGGATACTCCAGATGGTTTCCCTGCTATTCAGTCTACTGTAACTCAGAAGTCAACTATTCCTTTGTGCTTTATGCCGCAATCGGTACACGCAAAGGATAACTTGATGGGGTTAAGCTGTAAGACTCCAACTGATAAGTTAGATTCAAGAAAGCAGAAGTCAGGTATTGCTCCTAACTTAATCCATTCACAAGATGCTACGCATTTACGCATGGCAATTCTTGCTTGTGCAAAAAGAGGTGTAAGACATTTTGTAATGATTCATGACTCATTCGGTACGATTCCAGCTCATGCTCAGATTATGTATGAAGAAGTGAGAAACACATTCATTGAACTGTACACAAATCCAGAGTTTGATCTTCCAAGTAAGATTGACAAACTTGCTAAAGAGAATCTTCCAGAGAGTGTTTATAACAAACTTCCTAAAGTTCCATCGAAAGGAAATTTGAATCTGAACAAGGTATCTGAGTCTGTTTTTGCATTCCTATAATCCTTAAGAGGTATAAGGGGGTGAGAGTTAACTAAGGAGGGAATATGAAGAAAGTATTTCTACTAACTAGTATTCTCCTCCTATCCTCTTGTACCAGTATGACTGACCTCGCTGTTAGTGCTATTAAGCCTGATAAAGGTATTGAAGCTACTGCTCAGGTAGGTAAGGAGAATACAAAGAATGGTGTTGGTTTAAGCTATAAAGATAACAGCGCAATCACTACCGACGACGTATCAGGAAATGTGAATGTTACGCAGAACACTACAACAACTATCCCGTGGTGGTTTGCACTAATTGCTGCAATATGTGGTATATTGGTTAACCCATTCACAGTGAAACGTTTGTTCTTCTCGAAAGAACTACAATAACCCCCAAGGCTTACATCTTAAATGGTGTAAGTCTTTTTTTTAATAAATAAGAGAGAATTATTATGACTAACACAATTCAAATGACTAAAGCACAACGTGAAGCTGCTGAACGTGAGCAACTAAAGAGCTCTTTCTCAGAAGTATCTTCTGACGAGTTATACAAGAATGCAACAATGCAAGTTCCTTTTGAACAAGTTGCTGCTATGTTTAATAACACTCAAGAGCTGGCTCGAATCAATGTGCTCCAATATTACATTGCTAAAGATAAAGAGCTAATGACTGTTTCAGAGTTCTGTACTCTTCGTGATCTAGAGTTATCAAAAGGTATTAAGATTAATCTTACAAAAGCTTTACGAGCAATTGTAACCAGCCAGTGCTCAACTGTTCCTCATATCATGAAGATTACTAATGCAGGTTTATTCCCTAAGTTATTAATCCTACGCGAAGCAGGTAAAGTAATGGATATGCCTACTCTTGCTGGTAAAATTACTGCAACAGAAGAAGAGCGTGAACAAATGAATGCTGTACGTCTGGAACTTGAACATAAGATCAATAAACCTGAACAAGATAAGGAAGGTGAATAATGACTAATGTTTTTTCTTTTAAAGAAAAGAAATTAGAAAAAGTTGGTAAACAAGCTGTAAATAACTGGTCTATTATTGGAGCATATGCTGATTCAAGAAGAGAAGAGTATACTCCTATTATTTTCAAAGATACTCCTCGTTATCTTGATTACTTAATAGAACATTATTTTAATGAAACAAAGACGCTTATTGAAGAAAAAGAACCTGAGGTTGCACAAGAATGTCTTGATACATTAAAAGTCCTTATTTCTTTTAAAGAGAAAAACGAGATAGGTATTAAGATGTTTCAGAAGTGGGTTAATGAAAACTTTGTTAATCTTATTGATTACATTGAAGGTGATTACATTCCAGATGTATTAGGGTTGGAGTTAGAAAATGAGTAAAGAACAAGAATTATCCTTATTAGCTTCTTCTATTTTAGAGAAGTTAAATATCTCTGAATATAAAGATAAAGGTAAGCCTAAAGAGGCTGACAAGCGAGAAGCTAAATATAATGTAGGTGTAGAATTAAGCACAGCTCGTAATAAGTTTAAAGCAGATCAAGATTTTGGAGAATGGTGTCGGTCCCATATTATTGAAAAATATGGGACCGAATCTGTTAAAGGGTATAAATCGTTATCAGAAAAACTACGGCAATATCGTAAACTTTCAGAGTTTGGTTCATTAGCACTGTGTGAGCGTGTAGGTTTTTCTCGTGTATATCGTCTTATGCAAGAAGAGAATAAATCTATCCGTGAATGGGTTCAAGCTAATCATGAATCTTTCAAAACTAAGAAAGCTTTAGGAGAAGCTATCAAAGCAAAACTCAAAGGAGAGGAACCTGTAGAGCAACAGGAGACGCCTTCTATTCAAGTGGTAGGTAACCCTCAAGTTGTTTCTAACGAAGCTATGCAATCCTTACAAGAGCAATTAAATGCAATGTCTGGTAGCATGTCTAGTATAGAGCAAAGGCTTGAAGAGACATTAGCTAAGAATGCAATTCTTGAAGCTGAAAATGCTAAAATGAAACCTATCGTAGAGCAGCATCGAAGAGAGTATATCTCTGGTAAACTGTTCATCGGTAATATGAATTTCAGTTCTTTGAATAGACTTCGCAGCGAGTATACTGATGTAGAAGCTCTGAAGAAAGATTGGAAAGAGTTTGCTAACTTTGCTCATCCAGATAAAGAGACGAGTAAATTACTTCCTTTAGAGTTTGATCTAGGGGCAGCACGTACCAATTACCGCGCTCGATTAAAAGAGTTACAACAATAAGAAAAAATAGCCTCACCAATTACGGTGGGGCTTTTATTAAATAGAGAGTAATAATGAATACACCAAGACCTGTCTTAAAAGCTCAGTTAGTAGTTAATATTTCTAACTATACTAATGATAACCCTGAAGTTTTTGAAAGACTTAATGTAGTGATGATAGACGCTGCATCAGAGTTATTTAGTGATAAAATTACACTGCTTAGAAATCATAGAAGAGGTACACCAGAACGTACTGTTTTAGATATTACTATTTCTAACTTAATAAGAGTAATTGGGTATCTTGAAAATAATGTATTAAATAAAGACACTTTTGAAGAGAAAGTAGAAGCATTAATTATGATTGTTGATGCTATGTGTGATGATTTAATACTGAAGTATGTGTCTCTTTTTGGTGGAGATGAATTAGAAGAACTTCTTGAAGCAGTATCTGATTAGAAAAAATAGCCCCAAGAGGAATTTCCTCAAGGAGCTATTCTTTAAAAGAAGAGTTAGAGCGTATTATTAAGTAGTATATAGAATGGAGAGAGAAGATAGAAAGGTTTATACTCTAGGTATGAACTTAAATATTAGGAATCTATCTTCCTCCCCTTATACCTCTTTGCGATTATTTAGGTAAGAACAGCCCCTTTCTTTAATTAGATTGGGGCATTTTTTCGTCACCGTAGTTTTTCTTAATCCTTTAGACGGAAGTATTCTGCCAGACCAGTGCCATTAGCATCAGTCCAACCAGTCATATTACCACTTCGTAATACACGACGAACAGTACCAACCCCACCTAAATGTGAAGCCTGAATAAGGCCTGCTTTAGTGATTTTCACACCATCAACAGTCTTACCAACATACTTGTCCAATTTATTAGACTTGATACGTCTTTCCAGCTTACCAACCCATTGATCCATCGCTGATTCTTGAGCATCTTTGTTATTCAAGAAATCTTTCTTGTTATCGACACCATTCTTACCAGTCCAGTTATCAGGATTATTTAACCATTTAGATTGAGAAATACCTTTAGGTTTCTTATTCACATAACCTAAATCATGCAATGCAGCCCAACCAAACTGATATTTACCTAAGTAACCAATTTGGTTCACAGCTTTGTAGTTATTGCTAGATTCACGTTTACCCAAAGCTTTCTTCACAGAAACTACATGAGCAGCAGGTTCTTTCTCTTCATGAGGTGGTAACATAGCAGCACTAACACCTCCCATTAACATAGCAGCAGACAGGGCACCAACAGTAGCAGAGCCCTTAACTGCTTTTTTAGATTTTGTAGAAACCTCTGGAATAAGAATACCACCTGATGAAAATGTATGTCCAGAAGGTGCTTTTTCTTTTCTCTTAGCAAGATATGCCTCCTCATTAGGGATTAGATTAGTAGGGGAAGTTCCGTGAAGCCCAGCTTTATTGCGATATTTAACGCTCAGACTGCCTCTGTAGGCTTTATCTGGGTCACCTGTGGCCTCTGCTAACATATCGTGTAAATCGCGAGTATAGATACCTTCTGAAGTGTATCCTAACTTAATACGTCTCTCCATATCGCCTTCAATATACTTCTTAGCTTTAGCAAGTTTACTAATATTATTAGCTTTATTTTTAGCTTCAGGGGTTTTAGCATTTCGTTTTACCACTTTAACAACATTATCTAATTCTTCATTAGATAAATCTTTAATAAACTTCTCTAAAGGTTCAGTACTTTCCTCATTTAGAAGACCTGAAATAGCTTGTTCTGCTTCAACATCTTTTTCAGAATCTTTAGCCTCTTCTTTAAGTTTTTCAAGTTTCTTATTTATGTTACTATTTTCTGTAATGAGAGTCTTAGCTTTAGCACGAAGAGCACGTTCTGCACTCGCCAAAGCTTCAGCAGTTACAGGAATAGTACGATCTTTAAATAACCCATCAATAATAACTTTAGCTGCTTCTAGAGGGTATACATCCATCATGTTAGCAACAGCTTCAAGCTCTTTACGTTGTTGTTGGACTTTTTCAAGATTACGTTTAGCACGAACTTTATCATCTTCAGCAATACGCTCAAGACGACGTTTACGAAGTTTATCTTCATGTAGTTTAGATAACAACTCTTTATTCTCAGCTTTACGTTTTGCAGCATATGCACTAAGCTCTTTATTAGCTTTAGTTTCTCGCTTATTCAATTTAAAAGAAGTATCAAATAACGTTTCACTAATAATCTTATTAACAGTGCTATCATTTCGGTTAATACCTTTAGCTTCGGCTGCACTTCTAAACTTATCTACTGCATAGTTAATCTCTTTTCTCTTAATAGGAGTAAGTGTTTTAGTTTTAAACTTAACCATGAATTCACTCTCATTAGGTTTAGTTTCAATACCAACATCCTTAAGAGCTTTCTTAGGTTGAGCCATAGATTTGTACTCAGCCTCACGTTTCTCAGCTTCTGCTTTAGCTTCTTCTTGTTTAGCCTTCTCTGCTTCTTCTGCAATACGATTCTCTTCTTCAAGTTCTTCCAAAGATTTAGGTTCTTCAGCTGGAGCAACTTCTTCTTCAACAGTCTCTTTCACTACTTTAGGTTCAGAAGTCATGCCACCATACATATTCAAGATTTCTTCCTGACTTGGAGTAATATCAGCAAGCTCTTCTGCAAATGGAGGTTCCTCTTTTACAAACTCTTCAGCAGGTGTTGCAATCTCTTCTTCCAATTTCTGTTGAGAAGGAACAAACGGAGTATATGCCTCACGAGTTTCTTCGAATGTAGGAGCAGCTTTTTCTGCTTTTACTTCACCTTCTCCTTTTGATTTCGCTTCTTCTTGAGCTTGTCGTATTGCTTTAAGTTTTTCATTAATACCTTTGGTTGTCCTCTTACTAGCCATAGAGCCAAGCTGACCAACAAGTTCGGTTTTGCCAAGCGTTGATGCACCTGTCAAACCTTGCAGGATTAAGTTATCTCCTTTTGAAGTAGAGCCAATAGCATTATTTTCTAAATTCTTTTTCAAGTCATATATGCCAGAAAAATCTGCAACAAGCTTAGAGGTACCTGCAAGGCTGCCATCTCTTGTTTTAAACTTTTGCGGTACTAAAGAATAGTCAATATCTTTTGATAAATCTCTCACGTAAGGGATTAGTTTAATATCTCCTGTTTTCTGGATTTCCCCAAGAGTCTTACTAAGTTCAGTGATTTTTGTTTTACTTAGTTTGATTGAACTTTTTTCATCATTAATAGCTTGTCTAATCTCTGGAGTTTTATGAACTTCCGGTATTGCATCTAATTCTTTTAACCTATTATTATACTGAGTATCATATGCCTTCACTTCATTAATAATAGAAGACAGTCCGTTGTTTACAGCTTCTATTTTTTGAGCATTATCTTGAGCAAGCTTTTTACCTGAAGAATAACCTATACGAGCAGCGTGTTTACCAGCTTTAGTAAGATTTCGTTGTTTAGAGGAGTTGCCGAACATTTCAGAGATGTTTGCAGTTTTATTACCAAATGCATCAGTTGTTTGATAATCCAGATCATGAGCATCAAAATCTATGCCATACTCTTCCTGAAGCTTAGAGATTGCAGATAAGGATGCAGGAACTCCGAAATAATCATTTGAACTTTTTATATAATTATTAAACTTCTGACTAACCTCTTCGTCTGCATTCTCTAGATTTGTAACAGGCTTCGCCATCTCTTCAGCAGCATTGTCAAGCGCACCAAGTCCATCTATTGCAGTTTTTGTAAGATGTTCTGCTTCTGGGCTGATCTCTTCAATACCATTGTTTTTACGATAGTCTGAAACTCGGTTAATAACATCAAGAGTTGCTTTCTTAGCTTTAGGTAGCTCAACTGCACCACGCATAGCACCACCAGTCAGTCCGCCAAGTAATGCAGCTTGACCAGCACCTTCTGTAGCACCAGCTAGTTGTTGATTAGTTGCAAGGTTTTCAATAACTTGTTGACCAGCTTCTGTACCAGCTTCACCAAGACCAGCACCAAGAGTACGAGTGATAGCACCACGACCTGCTGGACTTAAGATTTTTTCAACACCAAGACGTTCAAGAGCAGCTTGACCAGCACCACCTGCTAATGCAGCACCGAAGCTTTTATCTTCTTGTTGTCCATAAATATTACCAGCAGTTGTAGCTGCAACAGCAGGAATACCAACTCCCGGAATCATAGATGTAGCCATCTGTGGAGCAGAACGTGCTACCATTTCAGGAATTGCTTGAAGCACTGTTGTAGGCTTCTTCCAAATATCAGAGATACCAGTAATTTCATCAGCATGAGATTTAACTTTAGCTGCTTTGTTTGCTTTAGCTTGTTGATAAGCCATAGCGTATTTATATTCTGGGGCATCCTTATTTTCTTCGCCAAGTAAGCCGCCTAGGAAGCCTACATAGCCTCCTTTCAGTTCTTCAATACCAGCCCCTAGTTGTTGTCCTAAAGTGCCATATCCTTCTTGTGGAGGCGTATTTGACTGGTTAATTTGATTGTCATCAAGAGTAGAAGGTGCTTGTGCACCCTCAAAGCTCTCTACAGGTTCTGGTTGTCCAATTTCTAAAGCCATTATAGGCCTCCTTATCTATTATTTGATTTTGATAGGTACTTGTTGTTTACCATCATTTGAAACTAAGTACATCATACTTGTACCATCTGGTAAAGTTTTACGTTTAACCTCACCATACTGTCCTGAGCCAATAATATTCATAATACGTTCAGAATCGTCAGAGGTCATATCCTTACCAGCAGTTTGCATTGCAAGTTCTAGTACAGTACGTGCATTACGTTTTTGTTTAACGATTGATTCATCATCACCCGGTTGTACAAAGAACATTTCACTATATTTGTCATACTCTGGATCACTGATGTGAGCACCAGATTTAACACGTAGACCGCCTTCAATCCATTGTTTCTGAGCAGCTTGATACTTCTTCCAGTCTTTAGTTTGAAAAATCCTAGGAGCATTCTCTCCCCAGTATTGAGCAGCAGCACCACCGTAACCTGTTAGAGATTCTTCATAGTTTTTACCTTCATCATCTGTTAGGTTAGATAGAATATTAGAAGCATTAATCATCTGCGAAGCACCCATAGATGCTTTTTGTTGTCCTTCAGTCTTAGCTTTAGTACCAGTAGTTAACGATTTAGCTACCATAGCTTCTGCTTGAGGGGACAGTTCTCCAGTTTCAACATACTTACGAACTTGTGCATTCGAGAAACCAAGTCGTTGCATTTCACCAGCAACTTCATCTTGAGCACGTTCATACTTATTCTTGTAAGTGTCTGCACCTGCTTGTAAGCCTGCTGCAAGACCTTTCTTAATATCACCACCACTTCCGAAGTAACCAATACTATAGTTAAGTAATGCGTCACCAATAGAACGTGATAAACGATGGTCTGTGTATCGAGAAAGTAAACCATTCTTATCAGTAAGAGTTTCTGATTTAACTTCCTTAGTACCATCAGGTTTTGAAACTTCGGTAGTTACAGTACCATTGTGAGGATCTTCTACAGTTGTATGCAGTTCATCACCCTTCTTCTTAACTTCTACAACACGACCATTCTTACCAGCAATAACTGTGTTCTTATCTTCATGAATGACTTGGTCTGAGTTATTCTTAACTTCATTGATTGCATCTTTAACAGATTGAATCTTACCACTGCGACCTTGTTGTAAAGGAGTTTCTGTAGCTGTATTAGCACCTACGGGTAAAGCGAGAATACCTTTAGATTGAAGAGTTGTATTACCACGCAACGCATCTGGTTTAGGCATCTGTAAACCCATAGCATCTTTAATATCGCCAAAGGTTTGACCCCATGTTCTTTGTGGAGCAAGAGTATCACCAGCAGTCATTGTAGGAGCTACTTCACCTTGAGGTCTGAAACCTTGTTGTTGCTGGATAGGTTGGAAATTAGGATCTGGTTTGTTGTATTGTGTTAGGTTGTAATTACCCGTAGGTAAGAATCCTGAAGCTGGTGTAGTAATCTGTCTACGACCCGTATCTATGTCCAGCATTGCAGGTGGTTGATTATATTCTGATAATCGATTTGTATAGGCAGAGTTGGCCATACTTATTCTCCTTAAAATTATGAAACGTTTGCAATAACATTTGGACTTACATATGTCCATCCTGAAGTATCTGCAAGCTCTGGTGTAGGGTTAACTTGAATACCAAGCTCTCTACTAGCAGCTTCCATCACATTACCCGGAATAATACCAGTATTAGCAGCACCAATACCTCCACCTACATTACCACGGATAACACCTGTGCTTGTAGAAGGGGTTTGGGTAGGGGCGATTCTAGAAGTTAATACACCTTGTCCTGCTTGTTCTGCTAAGTTTGCACCTTGTTCATTTGCTACGTCTATATTAGAAGGTCTATATTCTGTACCTTCTTTACTTAATACATTTTCTATATCAGAGCCAGCTTTCTTCATTTCAAGCATTTGACTCTCTAATGGTGTCATTTGTTGAGGGCTATAATCTGGGGCTGCAATTTGGTTAGGGGTTGCCACAGTTGAGCCACCTGTACCAACAGTACCTCCTGAACCGCCTCTTCCACCTCTACCTACGCCTACACTAGCACCGATAGATTGTCCAGCCTGTCCACCCACGTATCCGCCTAAAGCTTTACCTGCAAGACCACCAAGAGCTTGACCAGCAACTGCACCTAAAGCACCACCTGCCATACCACCTGCTAATCCGCCGAATGAACTACCACCACCTTCGGTATCGCCTCCCATGAAACTACCCATACCAGAGAGGGCTTGTCCCATTTGACCACCAACATAACGACCAACATCACCTACCTCACTGGCTAAAGCGTGTTGGAAATCAGCTTCTTGTTGAGCATAATCCATCATATTATCGATAGTTTGTACACCAAGCATAGCTGTCATTGCAGGAGTACCGATAAGAGCACCTGCTACCATACCTAATGGAGAGCGAGTTAAATCTGCTGCATAATCCATAGGAGCATTCATGATAGAGTCAACTTGTTGTCCGACTTTACCAGTAAGGTTTGTACCGATAGACTGAAGTGAGTTAGATAGCCAACTGCCATAATCACCTGCTGCCCATGCTCTGTCTGCTGCTTCTTGTGCTAGTTGTGAATGGTACATGGATTGAAGAGTATCTGTACTATACATACCATACTCGTTGCCAAATCCACCTTGCTGATTGATACGATTACCAATTTCATTACCGAAACCGCCATAATCATTTACACCAATAGAACCCCATCCGTAACCAGTGTTAGCAATACCACCTGTTCCAGAACCAGTGCCACCAGAAGGACGTCCACCGATAGAACCCCAACCATGTCCAGTACCAGCAATACCGCCAATATCTGTGCCATGATGAGTACCACCTACAGTTTGTCCGCCTCGACCTGCACCACCTGAGCCATGCCCACGATCACCTCCACCTAACGAAGTGCCACCGAAAGCTCCACCACCAAAGCCACCATGAGCTGCGCCTTGACCTGCATGAGAATCACCACCTAGTGAAGCACCACCAAATGCTCCTGCACCCATACCGCCATGTGCTGCATCTGAGCCAGAACCTACACCAAAGCCACCTCCAGTATGTCCTCCAGTGCTTGAACCACCTTTAGAACCACCACCTTTGCTACTACCAGAATCTCCACCACGACCACTTGAAGAACTACCACCTCTAGAACCACCGCTAGAGTGAGAAGAGCCATGTGAACGGCTACCAGCATGATCTTGACTTCGACCAGAGTGTTTACCACCCCTTGAGCCAATCATTGACCATTTTAATGAATCAGTATCGAACTCTGATGAGAAGGGGTCTTTTCTATTCCTTAATTGTAATTCGAACATTTAAATCTCCTTGATTGAAAGGAAGGAAACCCTTCCCTCCTCATTATTTTCGGCCACCTAACCATGCACCAAGTACACCTGCACCAAGAGATAGATAGTCTTGAGTATGCATAGCACCTGGGTTTGAACTTGCTGCTGTTGTTTGGTCAACTAGAGGTCGAATCTGGTTAAGAGCACCAGTATAAGCACCTAAATCTGCCATACCTTTCTGACGTTGAGCCAGAGCATTATTATATGCAGCATTAAGTTGATTCTGTGACTGAGTTTGTTGTAACTGACCACCAACCATTTGGTTTTGAATCTGTTGTTGTGAAAGTTGTGAACCTGCTTGTCCTGCTGACATACCAAGACCTGCTAGAGATTGTGCCATTTGCGCTTTACGAGCAGCGTTAGCATCCATAGCTTGTCCTGCACCCATTTGAGCAGCACCTGTAGCACGTTCGCCAGAAGCAAGACTGCCAAGAGCACCTGCTTGAGCCTGTTGTTGACCAGCAAGAGCACCAAGAGTGCCAGCAAGTTGACGTTGACCAGCACCAGTCTGACCATAGCCTTGTGCAATACCTAGTTGATTTTGAACACCCTGACCTAATGCTTGACCAGCAGCTACGGTTGATGTACCAGCTTGTAATTGTCTAGCAGCATTTTGTTGAGCAGAGCTCACACCAGTTTGGAATGCTTGTTGTCGTAGGTTAGCTTTCTGTGCAGCAGATTGTGCAAGAATGTTTTGCTGACCACGAGAAAGTTCTTCAGCAGCACCACGACGTGCAACACCTTCTGATAAAGCGGAACGAGATGAACCAATATTACCAGTACCAGTTGCTCCACGATAAAGGGTTGGAAGAGTTTTCTCTGATAGATTACGAGTTACCGCATCACTCAAGTTACGAGTGTTAGCAGCAGCTACTTGGTCAATAGCAGCAAGTTGTTCATTAACAGGAGCAGAATGCATTAATACACCAGCTTGGCTTGCAATCTGTTGGTTAGTAGCTTGGTCACCAACTGTACCAATACGACCTGCACCTTGTTTAATAAGACCAGTGCCTTCTCCTGATGCTTTAGAAGCTTGTTGTAGAGCTCCGCGACCAGCAGTAATATCTTGTTGACTGCCTTTCGCAACATTAGCTGCTTCTTGCAGACCTTGACCTGCTGTAGCAAGAGCGCCCTTACCTTGTTGCAGAGTGCCCATACTTTGGTCAATTGTACCAGCACCTTTTTGATATTGAGATGCACTTTGACCTAACTGACTGATAGCTTGTTTCATAGCATTAGAGCCAGCAGTTACATTACCCTGTGTATTCTTTAAGATACTCTGGAATGAATTAACAATTTGGTTATTGCCCATACTTGCAAGGGCTTTAAGTTGTAGTGGAGAAAGTTTAGCAATCTCCATCTTTGGAACGCCTGCGCCTTTCAAGGCACTATAGATTTTTTTAACATCATCCTGAGCTGTATCTGTAAGTTCTTTACGTAACCCAGTCTTAAGAGTTGTAGTTGATGAAGCCATAATAGGAATCCTTATATTTTAAAAATGTAGTTACAGGAGTATTATTAGATAATACCCCTTGTAAATCCTAGTGTGTGATATTTATATGACCAGCCTCTAAGAACATTGTGGTGATAGCAACAACACCTGTACCAGAGTATGAATGAGCAAAATCTACTTCTTGGAAGTTTTTAGGAGAAGGCAGAGGTTTACTCCCCACTAAAGGTCTAATCTTAGCCTTAACTGTAATGGTAGAAGAACCAGTACCTTTAGGGATTGTAAATGGCCCGATAAAAATAGTGTCAGAGGGCTCCATAATATGATAGTCATACCTGTTATTACCACCTATCACAGTATCATTTGACATAGTATTTCTATGATCAAGTGTAAAACTATTAGATGCTGTATAGTGCCCATCTGTATATACTCTGAAAGATAAGTATGCCTGATTTTCCCTTGCATTCCTTGAAACAGTTGTTGAACCCTTCAGTCTACAAACTTCCGCCCATACACTAAAATCTGTATGCCTAGTTACCCACGTCACACCTACATTAGGTACTTGTAAGAAACATAACTGTTCCTTAACAGGGTCTTTAACTACATTGAATGTAAGAACCACCTTTTCTTTGGGGTCTAAAGGATTCATATCAGCAGTAGAGAAAGTTGTAGATCTTAAACTACCTTTAACAGTAGAAGCAATTACACCTTGCATCTTGTTAGCAATAAATGTACCTTCGAAACGACCTGCTTTAGCTGTCAAGTTACCAGCACTATCTACATGGAATTTACCTGAACCAATATCAATATCACCACCACGAATATGCGCACCAGATACAGTTCCTCGGAATGTACCGCCAGTTGCATCAATTGTACCTTTGAATGAACCAGAAGTTGCATGAATTGCACCTGTGATATTGGCACCTGAAGCAGTAAGTTGACCGCCACGAGTAACTCTGAAAGGAGCAGAAGTGTTAGAACCACCTGCCCATAATACAATACCAGAGTGTCCAACTTGACCCATACCTGCAATACCAGTGCCACCTACCTTATCTCTTACGATAATGCCACCATCAGTACCAGAACCAATAACTTCTAACCAAGGAGGAGTAATCTTAAGGTTACCTATCTTACCACCTGTAGCTGTAATAGTACCTGCAATATCTGCACTTGTTGAATGCAAATGACCTGCTGAAGTTACTGTAAACTTACCACTACCAATATTAATAGAACCACCAGTAATATTAGAACCAGATACAGTACCAGTAAATGAGCCTGAAGTAGCGTGTATAGCACCAGTGATATTAGCGTTAGTTGCAGTAAGAGCACCTGACGTAGCTACATGGAACTTGCCATTGCCAACATTAATGTCAGAGCCGGAAATAGTACCGCCAGACATATGAGCACTTGTAATGTTTCCAGTAAAAGTACCAGAAGTAGCAGTGATAGCACCGCTGATATGAGCACCAGTAGCATATAGAACACCGTCCTTAGTTACACGAGTCTTAGCACTACCTGAAGAAGTATTACCAATCCACAACCTGTTTGTAGGGTCAGTTGCATCAAGTACAACAACTTCATTAGGTTTGCTAGATGAACCACCGATTACGATACGAGTACCTGCATTAATCTTATCACCAGTAATTGAACTACCAGTAATGTTTCTAGCTGATACTGAGTTAGCTGCAAGTTCGTTAGCTGTGATTGCATTGGCTGCAATTTCTGCTGCTGTTAAGGAGTTAGCTGCAATCTTACCTGCACTAATCGTTCTACCTGCAATCTGAGTACCTGTGATAGTCCCTGACTTAATATCAGAAGCAGTAATTGTACCTGCTGCAATCTTATCAGAAGTGATGGCATTAGCTGAGATTTCTTGACCAGTAATAGAGCCATGAACAATCAAAGCACCATCAATAACTTTACCAATCTTCTCCCAAGTACCCGGTCTTACAGCACCAGAAACGAAACGTTGTGTTTCAGCAAAGTTACCATCTGCACTATGATAGTAACTTGATCCCATACAATAGGATGAGTAGGGTTTTGTCCCGCAGCTTCTGAAACAATAGCATCCCAAGCAACTCTTGCATCCCAAGCGTTACCGATAACCATGATATCTAAATTACCACGTTGTCCATTAGTACCGTTCGTACCATCTTTGCCGTTTGTACCGTCTGTACCATCACGACCCGGAGCACCATCTTGTCCATCACGTCCATCTGTTCCTAATTTAGTCCAAGTATAATCAGAAGGTGTGTTAGATTCTACGTGAGTAATCTTATTATAAGCACGACCAACATATGCTTTACCGTTCGGGCTATCTGACATACCAGCACCGTGCTCATCGTCAGCATATTTAACCCAAGTATAAAGAGATTGACCATCTGTTCCCGGATTACCGTTAGCGCCATCAGTACCATTACGACCATTTACATTATCAATTACAGGGAAAGTCCATGCTGCATTTGGTGCTAACTCAGAGCCATCATATTTGATAAGAGCTTGAGTCTTTAACACCTTATTATCTTGGTCAGTGTAATCTAACTCAAGAGGGTTTCGTGACCAGTTACGTGCTAGACCACCATCATGAGATACAGGAGGATAGCCAGTAGGAACACTCACTGAAGTAGAGATAGGTACTTTAAGATACCAAGTCTCAAAGAAATTACCATCTGCACCACGTTCACCAGCATGACCATCTTTACCATCTGTGCCATCAGTACCACTTACTCGAATAGGGAATGAGAAAGCTTCATGAGTGCCATCTGCATGAACACGAACCCATGTGCTCCATACTGGATGAGTAGGATTCTCAGGAGTTTTATTAGACCAACCTAGTGGTGGATAACTCGCTGGAGTAGTTGGTGTTGTGTCAGTCTCTTTGAACCAAGTCTCAACCGTATCACCCTTAATACCTTGAATACCAGTATCACCTTTATCACCAGTCATTCGAGAAGGAGTATTCCAATCAGTGAAAGGGTTACCATCTGTGTATGCAATTCTGTTAGTTACCCATAGATATTTATCATCAGGTTTTGTAGGAAGTGTGTAAGACCACGTATCTCCCGGAAGTCCTGCTGCTTTAGGATTGAAGTCTGGATAAGTTGTTCTATCACCGATAGCATAAGCAACCTTAGCAATAGTGCCTTCTGGAGTTGCATAAAGCATTGGGTCTGACCAAGAACCTAACAAATGATCTTTAGAATCAATACGTGCCTGAATGACATAAATAGAAGTAATACCTTTTGAGGTATCAATTTGTGGATAAGAAGTTAACCAATCTTTGCCACCAGTTTGAGGAATACGTGAACTAGGATTACTTAATGTAGGTACAGTTTTGCCTGATGCAAAGAAACGATACTCTACCGAGTTAGTACCAGATACGTTGATTGGAACCCAACCACCAATAGTACGAGCATAAGTATCAGCTCCAGGAACTTCATCAACTGGAAGAATAGTCCATTGACCTTTCTCTCTTACGTATTTACCTGCTGAAATAACATCTTCAACATTCTTACCACCACTACCAATATGCTTCCATACTAAACTTGTAACAACGCCAGCATCATCGACTGTTGGAGTGTACATATACCAACCAGTACCATCTCCGGGATTCCATTTAACACCATCAGCAAATGCTACTTGTAGTGGTTGAGGGTTATGAGGTTCTTTGTAAGAAACATCTTCAGAACCATACTCGATACCCTCTACGAGTTTTGCTTGAATCTTATCTAGCTCTGTAATAATACTTAGCTTTAAAGACTCAAGGCTGGTGGAATCCAAGAACCCCACCTGATATCTTTGATATGACATTGCCTTTCCTTTTATTTTAAACAAACTTATTGGATTTACGAAGATTAACTACAGCAGGAATGCATTGTAAGTTGTTCCACACATGTAATCCACAAACACCCTTACCTTGGAGAGGAACTATGTGATCAATATGCCATAAGATATTTGTCTCTTCAGAACGGGTACGTCGAAGTGCATACAGTTCTTCTATAACAAAACTATTCCATTCATTATCTGATAAGAATACTGCGTTAAGTTTTGCAGCTCTGCGTCTGCTCCACTTAACAGCCATCTTATCAGGGTTCTTTTTAGCATAATTTTTCTCACATTTCTTCCTAATCTCTGGATTCTCTCTTCGGTACTGGTTAGTCTTTTCTAGTATCTCATCTTTATTACCTTGGTAGTGTTTCTTGTAAGATGCTCTAGAGCAGGCTCTGCAATAATTCTGATAGCCATCTTTTCTAGCTTTATTCCTATTGAACTCAGAGTATGACTTTTCAACCTTACATTTTCCACAGGTTTTCATTTTAATCCTCCAGATTCGAAATCAATACTGAAGTCAGCAAGTCTCCAATTCATCTCTGAACTACTTTCAAACCGAAGAGATAGATAGCGAGAGTTTGTCCTGAAGTCAGCTTTATAATCTTCTACGATATTGAAATCGAAGTTTTGATCGAGTTTAGCCACTTTAGGTGGTATATCTGATTCACCAATCTTAACTTGTACAACACCTTTACCAATAAACTGTGGATAAAGATACTTAAGCTTCTTGAATGAATCCATAGGCATACCTTCTACCCTGAAATCGATAGAGTCTTTCTCAACAAAAGCAACTATATCTTCAGTGTAAATCTCATTATCAGCATCCTTACGTTTATAAGGAATCTTTGTTCCAACATCAGCTCTCCACAGATTACCAAGAGTGCTTCCCACTTCCATACTCCAAGAACCTTCAGTTAGACCATATGAATTCCAAGTCTCTTGTGCATGTGTTGGGTTATTCCAAGTATCTTTGACACCATTCAAATCTTTCCAAGTAGTTACGTTATCTTTAATGATAGGTAAGAATGCAGCACAAGTTGCTTTAGGTAAGTCTCTGAATGTCCATGTATCATACTGCCAGTTCCAAATAGCAGCTTTATCATAAGAACCTTTCTCCTCACCGTAGTAAAAACCACCTGCGTGATAGTCTGTCTTTGCTGGAGTTGAACGATACATAATCCAGATTTCTTTGTTAGAAGGGTCTGCTTTGACCATAATATTCTCTGGTTCACGACCAGCTTTTACTTCTTTGAAGAATCTGTCTTTGATACGTCCTTTTGCAATAGTCTTATATGTTTGACCATTGTGAATATAAATATCATCTTTTGATACTACAAGATGTTGTCCTTCAAAATCAGCAACAGCACCTCTAGCAATGATACCTTCAGTAGAATACAACTTACGGAATGTAAATAACTGACTACCACCAACATACTGCATAATAAATACATCATCAGTTGTGTAGATAATGAAGTTATCTTTCATTGGTAATCCATCAAGAATCTGACCAGTTGAGTCAGTAAGGTCGTTATAACCAGCAGAACGTCTTGTATCGCCAGCATCCCAGTTATCAGGAACTTGGTTAACAGGAGTAATATCTGACCAACGTACTCGTTGTTTAAATTCTGTAGTATGGTTTACATCTGGGCCTTCTATTGTACTTAGCGCTAACATAAAGTTTTTATAAGGACGTAGAAGAGGAGTTCTCCAGTATTCTGTAATCTCATTAGATTCACCTACGAAGGTTTTACCCCAATTAGGTAGATCATGGAACTTATCACTACCAACTCCAGTTGCATTAATACCTTGTGGAACATCGTGAATATTTGTCATTACAACAGCATTAGATAAAGAATCTGCAATCCATTTATCAGTACGTGTTGCATTATAACCACCTTGTCCACGGCTTAATGCTGTAACAGAGCCAGTGTTATCAATGCTGTAAATATCTTTCTCAGTTGCCACTAGGATTGATTGTTTAAAATCACCAAGTCCAGTATAGGTGTTTCGGTAAGTAAGCGCATTGATATACTTATCTTGGTTACCGTTATTGAAAGCTGATTGTGGATAGATGGAGTGGAAACCTTTCATACCCTCAATGTGATTACTAACAAACCTAACATTATTACCATCTGTCCAAGCGTGTGGAGGAAGTTCAAAGTTAGGAACATCAGTAACCACACCTGCTTGACCTGCATTAAAGAAGTTTTTAATAGGCATGGTTACTCTCCTTTATGCTTGTGCAGCAGCTTCTAATGCAGCAACTCGGTTCTCAAGACTATTAAGACGAGTCTCAATTGTACTTACTTGACCATATGTTGCAGCATCATGTGCATTAACACCTTCATCTACGTTGATAATACGAGTGTTAGTTGCATCAAGCAAACCACCAGTCACTTGTAATTTAACAGCGAGTTGGTTAAGCCAAGCATCAGTCACTGTGTTATCTAAAGTTTGTGCTAGTCCTGGAAATTGATTAAGAAGTGCTTCACGTAATTCACGCATACGAGATGCACCCTCTGAAATGTTATCATCGTCCGTAGGCAATGTAGGGTCGATATCTGCAAGTTTAGTAATAGCCATAACTACCTCCATAAATAAAATCAGTATCGTTGTTGATAACCATTGCACCACCAGAATACTCTTTATCATCATCTTTAGACTGAAGAGAGTTCATAGCTTGTTGACGTAATGAAGTCCATTTTGCAATTTCATCATTATCATTAGACCAACGACCTGCAATTTCCAATGCTGCATATAGCAATAGGTCTGGAGCAATAGTTAAGAGCATATTTACATCTGTATCATTCGCCAAGAAAGGTTGTTCTTTGTAGTATTCAATGTAAATAGTATCACCCTCTTTAAAATCTTTAGTAAAAAGAATGAAACGGTCAGTTACAGAGAATCCAGACTCTTTCTGATTAAGGTCTGCAATAGAATGACGAGTAAGCACGATAATATTTCCCGTAGCTTTATCTCTTGTGTAAATGTTTTTGTATTTAACTGCATCTGGTGGAGCAATTATTTCTAAGTTTTGACTAACTTGCACAGAAGAAGTCACTGTAAATTCATCTATCTTTAAATCTCGATAGATTTCCTTTTCAGCCATGTTAATGAAAAGTGGAATGTTATCCAAAGTTCTTTGGTCTTTTCTATTAATCCATGACTGTAATACATCTTTCAAGTCTTTATAAGACTGGATAGTTGGTAAAGCCATAATAAGAATCCTTAGTGTTATTTAAAAATGAAAGTAACTGGCCCTTTAGAAGCTACAGTTTTAAACCATCCAAAGAACTGTTGACGATTTTTAAATTGTACCTGAAGAGCAGTGCCTCCAGATGGATGCATTGTGGTTAACTCAGCAGGAGGAACAGTAAATCCGCCAGCTGGAGATTTTAACTCTATGCTGTATTTCCCAGCTTTAATATCAGCATTAACTTTATCAGCAACTGATGCACTTGTAAAAGTAAACATAATAAAAGCTGCATCATATCTGGTCGAATGTTTAGATGCTTTAATCTGGAATTCACTAAGACCCCAACCTGTGTTATTTTCAAACACTTTAACATCTCTTGAATCAATGTATTCTGTAAAGCCAATTTTATGGTAGTAAGCTTCTTGAGTAATTTTTATCTGAGCAGATTTACCTCTTAAATCTCCCATAGAGATAGCACCAGAAGGTTTACCTGCTAATGCCCTTACTCTTGAATCTCCTAAAGAAATAGAGCCAGTAATACCCAGCTCTTTTCTAACTTGATCCATCGAGATACTTCCTGACGATGGTAATGTCATTATTTACCTCCTTCCAATTTCTCTAAACGTTTCTGTAATTCTTCATTCTGTTTAGAAAGCTCTTTTACAGCTTCTACTAACAGCGGAGTGATACGTCCATAGTCAAGAGTCTTAAAGTCTTTGTACTCTTTATACTCAGTTGTCTTAATAGCTTCTGGTAAAACCTTCTCAACTTCTTGAGCTACAAAACCAACTTCACGTTCGTTGTCCCTATCAATACGATTATAGGTAACACCCTCTAACGCTTTAACTTTCTCTAAAGCATTATCAATAGTTTTGAAGTTATCTTTAACACGTTTATCCGAGTAGGCGATAACATTACCTTGTGCAGCGATAGAACCACCATTAACCTCTACATAGTGGCTACGGTTATTAGTATAAAAGCGCATACGCCCATCAGAGTTAGAAAGAATCTGAATACCTGAACGGATATTAGAAGAACTGTAGTAAGAAGCTGCTAGCCAATGGGCACCTGCTGAGTTATTACACTGTACTGAGTAGGCTGCTGTACCGTTACCTCCCCAGCCTCCATCATAGAATTGTTGAGCAATCCTAGTAGTTTTATTACCACCCCATGAGCCAGAAGTAATAATACCATCAGTACGTAACAGTGAAGAACCACAGAAGATACCACTAGGAAATTGTTTAGTAGAATTCAAACGTAACCATGAAGTATCTGAAGCAAACAGAGCTTGTTTACCTCCTATATAAACACCATTATTACCTGTACTAAGTGAACCAGAACAGTATAAGTTACCAGATGAGTATAAGTTACCTGAAGAAGGTTGGAATTGTACTTTTCCATTTGTATTATACGTAGTAACGTTATCACTACCAACCCAAACAAGATTAAGCTTACCTGTGCTTGTAGAAGCTCTTGTATAAATCGAATTTGCTTTATCAGCTACTCCTGCTGTTGCTGCTTTTCCGTCTGCTGGAAGAACACCTAAGTCTGTAGCACTTGGTTTATTAGATGCAGAGTAAACACGATTACCTAAATCATATACACCACCATTTATTAGGTTATATTTAGGCTTAACTGTACTATCTGCATCGTGGTAAGCAGCAGTCTTATCTTTAGGTAACCATTTCTTATTATCTGATGAAGTATAACCACTTAGATAAACTGTAGCTGTTGCTCTTGAACCATTTTCTGAGTTCAGCCAGTAGTCAGCACCACCGCCACGAAGCCATACAACAAACCCTGAAACAGTAAGAGTTACACCGCCAACCATTCTACAATAAGTTTCATTAAACTCGTTTACAATCCAGTTGTGAGAGTTACCACCCCATCCTGAATCACCAGAAGCACTAATAGATAATGTTAAACCCCCTTTATGAGAAGAGTCAGTACCCCAATCACTAGGAGCTGATTCATTATATCCACGACTGATAGACCAGTTAACCCAAGCATAATCACTATGACCTTGATTAATAAACACTGGGTAGTAATGATCCTTGTCTCCATTTACTCTGATCTTACGTTTTTGGTTAGCTCGTAAACCTTTATCAGGATATTTAGCATCAGATTCTGCTTTTGTATATGCCCCTACATCAGCAGCAGTAGGTTTATGCCCCGTATGGTATAAGGAGTAATTATGCGAACCAATAGTAAGAACTGGTTCAGTTTTACTTCTCAAGTTAAAGGTATGAGAGATATTACCAGAATAAAAGTTAGTACCTACCCAAGTTAATAGATGATTCTGACCTGAATCACTCACACCTTTTCCTTGAGCAAAATGAAGATCGCCAGTCATAGTATCGCCAGTCTTAGCAACTGCACCAACCTCAGCAGGAGTAGGTTTATTAACTGTAGAATATAACTCACCCCATGAACCCCACTTACCAGTGCTTTGAGTCCTGATATACCACCTATTGGTACGCCAATCTGAAGCTAATTGAGTTTGCCAATCACTAGAATAAGATTGAGTTAATACTGCATGATCTTGGCCTGTTGGCTTATTGGTAGCTGAAGATGTACTGTAATTAAAACTAAATCCTGAACTATCACCTACGTTATCCAAATTGCCTGTCTGCATGACACTATTCGAGAGTACAGGAACTTTTAAAACTCCAGTCATTGTATCACCAGCTGCATTTACAAATCTAGCATCTGAATCTGATTTAGAATAAGCGTATCCAGTAGTTGCGTATCCAGAACGAGCTTCTGCAATAACTTGTGCTTTAGTCTTACCTTCAAGTTTAGAAGAGTCAGCAGCTTTAGCAGTTAATCCAAGGTATCTTCCATCTGCATAATCTTTCGAAGTAGGTGGAGTTAAGGTTGTTTGCAATGCAACGTTTGGTGTTGTATCTGTTTGTGTAAACACCCATCCAGTATTCCAGTCAGCATTCTTATAGCCGCCAACTACATCCATTACAGCTATGCCTTTATAACTAGCACCAGAAATCCAGACATATGCATAACCTTCATCATCTTTACCAAACTTAACAGTTATGTCAGCAGTACCACTAATCATAGTTGCTTTTGGAGAATACCACTGGTTAGGTGTTACGTATAGGTATCCAGATACTTGAATTTTATAATGATTATAACCTTGATAAGCAACAATAGTAAAAGTAACCATTTTGCTAGCATTAGTTTTGAAAGGCAATCTAATCATAGTGCCTTGTGAAGCGTTACCACCATCTAACATATAAGACGCAATAGGTGTTCCATGGATTTTATCAACAGGAATAGCATCTACATCAGCAGCTGTTGGTTTAAAACTTTGAGAATAAATTCGATCACCTTTATGACCTACAGCCCATGCATTAATGTCTTCATAGAATCTAAGACCTTTAGACCAATTATAGTCTCCAGCTAAATTCATAGGAGTAACTTCACTATAACCAGTAGCTCCACCAAGATGGATACCAGAATACTTGCTACTCTTAGCATCTATCGTAGCACCTACAATACCAGAATTAACTGTTAAACCTCCAGTAATTGTATCCCCAGCTTTCTTAACATAAAGAGATTCAGCATCTACTTTCTTAAGTAATGGAGCTACACCAGCATCTACGTAGTCTTTACGAGTTAATGAATCTGGAGTAGTACCTTGTGGGCTAAGTGCTTTAGGATCACGTACACTTACACTATGGGTTGTCTGGTTAACTGCAAGAGTCTTTGTTGCACCATCATTGAAATTAACATCATTAGCAAAAGTTTTATTACCACGAATAACTTGATCACCAGTAGTCTTAACTACATCGTGTGCAAGGGTATTATTGATTGCTGTTAGTTTTGTATCAATCTCAGCTTTTGTATAACCATTCTTTTCTGTAAGAATCTTATATGAAGTAGTTGGTACTCCATTAGCATCTACAGCTTCTACTGCGAAGAGTTCTGTTGCATCAGGTGTGTTAATGTAAAATGGAACTGAGTTACCAGCTTCTAGGAAATGAGTATCACCTACTGAAACTTTAGTGCCATCAAAATTAATAACATTATATAAGTTACCATTTGGGGTTTGGTATTGAATACCTTTACCTACGTTCAAAACAATATTATCTGGGAACTCAATAGGCTCAGGAGTACCACCTGTTGCTAACTCACCACCAATACGTGTATAAGAGCCAGTAGTATTATCTGGGTCTGTATGGTCTGGTAGGTATAAAAGCATATCACCAACTGTCCAGTGTACATTACCAATATCACCTGTATTCGTAGAAATCCAAGCTTGTGGTAAGTTTTTAGGAACAGGTGTAGGATATGAGCCTACAGTAGGGTCAAACGTGCCCTTAGCCTTGATAGTCTCATTTAGGGAGTCAGCTATGCCTTTAGCTCTATCGGCTTCTCTCGTGGCTCTCACAGCCTGTGTAGTTGACTCTCCAGCCTTAGTCTCAGAACGTTCAGCTTCATCATGGGATTTATCAGCAGATGCCTTAGCTTGTTGAGCATACTTAAGAGCATTCGCTTCACTTTGACCAGCAGCAATTTTAGAAGACAATGAATTACGTTCATGCTGAGATGATAGTTGTTCATTATGCGTTGAAACGTTTTCAGAAGTTTTAGCATTAGCTTCTGAGGTAGCAGCATTTGTTTCAGAAACTTTAGCCTTAGCTGCTGCTGCTTGAGCTTCTGCATTTGCATGATTTACATCATCAATAATGTTTACACTGGCTTTCTGTGCCATTTGTGTATCAATATCATGCTTAGTGTAAGTATCACGTTTAGTAGCAAATTCTGAATCAACATAAGTCTTATCAGATTTAAGATCTACTTTACCATCAACTTCACTTTTAGTATATGTATCAGACTTATCAGCCTTAGTTGCTAACTGTGCATTGACAAATGTTAAATCTGACTTCTTGTTCAATTCAGTATCTACTTCACTCTTGGTGTAAGTATTTACTTTATCTGCTTTTGTATCTAACTTAGAATCAACCTCTGACTTAACATATGCATCTAGAACAATATCACCAGACTTACCATTAAAGGTATTTACGATTGGTGTATTCTCTGGGACAGCATGGACGTCTTGAGGGGTAAGTTCAATATGAGTTCCACCTTTACCATTAACAGTAAGGATTGCAGATTTGGCACTTTCCACAATTGTAATCTGTTTAGTTATTGCTTCAAAGCTTGGATGGATATATGTAACCAACATAGAGCCAGCAGTAATACCTGTAAGCTCACCATCAGGAGTAATCGTAGCTTCACCATCACCCATAATAGTTGCAAAGTAACCATCTACAGGGAAAGCTGAGCCTTCAGGGAATAAGTTATCCAAATGGTATCGTACAGTCTTAGAGATGCTTACTTCATCTGGGCCAACTACCGTACCAGAAGTAGCTTCACGAGAGCCTACGATAGATACAGGGTAACTTTGAATAATGTTTTGAGATACTTCACGAACTACAAGATATACTTGGTCATTGATATCAGCCATACGAATATTAATCGGGCTAATTGTGATAATAGTTTTCTCAAGAGCTTTGTCATATTGGACAGAAGCTTGGTAGTTTCGAGAATGGATACCTTCCATCATCGCTTGTAAATCATTGCTGTCTAAGATAAAATCTTCAGGATTAGGAACTACCTCTAGTCGTAGCGCCGGAGCAATAGAAGATAAATCTAAAGAGAGCAAATCAGGATCAAGCGGCTTTATAGTAAAACTTAATAAATCTGCCATTGGTAGTCCTTATCAAACAGTAAAATAAGAGGGAAATAATATCCCTCCTTTTAAATTAAATCTAATACATAGCCAGTCTGGACAGGTACGCCTGCCATATCTGGTTTATTGACATACTTACCCCACATATCTAGTAAAGCTTTACGAAAGATATACTTTGCTCCACGACGTTTTAGTTGTGAATTAGCTTCTTTTAAATCTTGAGACATGGCAATAACTGTTAGATATATATTAGCTCTATTACGAGATTGAAACCTCTCCAGTGCTTCTGGAGTAAGTTTATTTTTAAACATCATACGTCTATTTCCTCTCTGAATGGTATGCAGAAAGTACAGCTACATCCTTTGAAGTTTCTTGTACTTGGGAATCTAAACGATTCACTCGCGTACTCAGAGATGTAACTCCGCTCTCTACATTTTCTATCTTTACCATCTGTCCTCGCATTTCTTCTCTTAAATGTGATGTTTCTTTAGAGAGTTCTCTTATAGAAATCCCTAACATCTCCATTGAAGAAGAAAGTTGAGTTTGGACAGCCTGTTGTTCACCCTGTGTATAGATATACCCCATTGTAGGTATAGCTGCTACACTTATTAAGGAGAAGACTCCACTTATCCATACTTTAGTATCCATAACTCATCCTTATGAAGGAGGCCGAAGCCCCCTCGTTATACAACCATTTGGAAAGTGTTCTCAATACTTGGTTTAAAGTTCTGAGATACAAATTCAACTTGGTCTGAGCCATGACCTACTGCACGAAGCGTAAGTACATCACCTACCTCTACAGGGAAGTCAACAGGTGCGAATGCTTTGTGATGAACAACAGGGTCGCCACCAGTTACATAAGCATCTCGGTCACCACCTAGTACATATTCCTGTTTCCAAGAACCATCTTCTTGTTTACGAGCACGAACCCAATGGATGCTGTACTGTACAGTTTGCCCTTTAGGAACTGCTGAAGTAGAACGAACGTATACAGAAGTACCGATACGAATAGTGCCAGCTTCTTTCATAGCTAAAGATGTTACATATGTATATGGTTCACCCAACTCTTCACCTAGATTAACATCTTGTGTAATCTCGGCTTTAATACCAGTATTAGAAATAACCTTACCAAGAGGCATAGGTTCCATATTACCAGTGATAGGGAAGAATTTATGTGTCCAACCTTCTGGGCTGAAATACTCTGTAACCGCTTTACGCACACCTAGATGCATTGGGTCAACTTTATTAGATGCAATCTTAATATCGTAATATGTGAAAGGACGACCTACTTCAAGAGTCATATTCTTGAACCAAGATTTAGCATTAGTGCCATGCTCTTTACTTGTCATAAGTAAGATAGCAAAACCTTTAGCATCATCTGGAACTTGAACAGTGAAAGATTCATCACGATACTCTTGACGAGAATCATAGGCAATCATACCTTTCTTAATCTCTTGCCAACCATCTAGTGCAATAACATCTTTAGTCTGTTCATTTAGACCAGTAATGATTTGTTGAGGAACTGGAGTATCTTTAGTCCAAGCATAAGCTCTCCACCAATGGTCACGTTCTGTTGACAGGATAGATGTTTTCATAGTCAGATTCTTACCGTGCAAGAACTGAACTTGTTCATTATCCAATCGGAAACCTAAGTCGTATTGAGTGTAGAAATCACGATCTTGTTGAGAGAATTGTTTATCAGTCTCTCGGATACAGATTGCATCACCTTCACGATATACAGCAGCAGGGAGTAAAGTATCAATCTGGAAGTTATCTGGATATGATAGATGTGTTCTTGCTTTTGTTTGTAAAGGAACTGTGTCTAACGATTCTAAACCAAGATGAGCATTACCAAGAGTTTTATCGAAATGGATACTCTGGAAATGAATATCAGTACGAGTCATTAGCATATATTCCATTAGTGCAAGACCAGTCTTGAAGTTCTTAGTCAATGCTTGGAACATAATGCCTGAGCCAGATACATTCAATGGAGCAATCTTCAAAGTTTCAGGATTAGTTGATTGAACGTGCCATGAGATACTTGTAGATTTAGGAACAGAGATTACACCAGTTGCTTGAAGAGGATGCATATCATCGCCTTTAGCATATGTTGTCTGAACACCCATCAAATCACCAGTAGTGGTTCGTACGTAATCTTTATCAGTATCATTCCATAGGTATGCTGTAATGAGTACAGTATTCTCTGCTTTACCTTTTAAGTCTAAAGTAAATGAAGTCATGTATTCACAATTAATATCTACAGGTTCAAAGTTATCAGTAAATGGATTCAACTGGAAAGTCTTAGCGATAGGGTCTGCTGTAATATATGCACCTTCACCACTATAAACATGAACATCATTAGGGAAGATACGAGATTTAGGATAACCCGCAGCATCACCCCACTCACCTGTAAAACTAGTAGCACGATCAAAGAAAGCGGTATAACCAAGTGAAATTGTGTTCTGAACAAATGCTTTATGTACACTCACTGAAATAGCATTAGGTTTGTTATTAACAGCATGAGTCTTGAAGAACATTGGGTCGAAGTCAATCTCTTGACAGCTAGCATTGCAATCTTCATCTCTACCATCAGTTACCTTAATACCTTCATGAACAATAGGATTAGGTTCATCACCATGAGTAGTAGGCATTTTAACCCAAGTCTTAACATTACCTCGTTTCTGGTAGATATAGTCGCCATCTTCGCTTAAGTCATTATCTGGTAAGTCTGCTTTTCGAGCATATCGAAGGTCTGCATCATGTTCACTGATACCAGAAGCACTTACAGGAGAAGGAAGTTTAACCCAAGATGCATATTGACCAACTTCTGAAGCTATACGTAATGCATAATCACCACCAGCATCTGCACCACTTGAAGGAGGCATAGGGACAGAGCGTGATGTAAGGATTCTATCATCTTTACCATCATACAGGTTAGCTTCAGCATCTGTCATAATCATAGCAGGAGCGCCAGTGATTGAATCTTTATGTAAAATACCGATGCCAACTTTACCAGCATTATCTCGAACAGAGAAAGTACCATTAGCCACTTTTACAGATAGCTCACCATTAATCTCTTGGTTGCCATTTTTACCAACATAAAGCTTATCAGTATCTGCTTGGGTAAGGTGACCAGTAGTATCAACAGGGGTCATATCAAGCGTCAGAACGCCTGTAGCAGAGTTGTAATCTGCATCAGTACCTTTGGTCACAATTCTTGTAACTGTGCCTTCCTTGGTCGTTCCAGGGTTACTATGAGTATTCTCGAAAGAACCTCGTACTTGTGATAAGTTTTCACGGAAGATAATAAACTCGTTGTTTGCTTTAACAAACTTAGTCCAAAGCTCATAGCCAGGATCTAGGTTGAATGAGTGATAACCTTTAATAGTAAGACCAGGCGGTAAAGCCCAATTCAATCTATGGTCTGGCTTTTCACCATCATTAATAAGAACAAAAATATCACCATCTTCAGGTGTGAAGTTCATATCATAACTGTAAGGAGTATTCTCTGTAGAAAGAATATTGATTGAGTATGAATCAGAGATATGACCAGTTACATGACCAGAATCATCAACATGCATAACACCTACAGGTTTACGAATTGACGGTAATGGATGATAGCCATCAGTTGCACGTGCATATAAGAAACCTTGTTGTAAGCCAGAAGGTTTTGCATCATAAGTTGTACTAGCAAGTGCTTGAGTTAGATACTCATTAGCTGCTGCTTCTTTTGTCAAATATGCTGACAAATCAACATCGCCACCACCTGTTACTGCATCAAGAAGAGGTTGGATATCAATCCAGTTACCTTCGCCAGAACGAACATAGTTCTTCTTGCTATTAGCCATATTATCTACAACAATAGTGTTAGTTTGTTGAGTAGAGTAATCGTAAAGTTGAGCTTTGTTTTTAGAGTTTAAAACCAAATCTGCTTTAGGAGAACCTACTTCTACATGACCATCTGCACCTACTGTTGATTTAATGACTTCAGCCGTATCACGTTCTACACCTTGATTATCAGTAAGGGTAACTCGAATAGTTGAATCTTTATCTAAATCTAGATTAGAGCTTAGAAGCTTACCACCACCATTCTTCTTAATGTATCGTGCATCACCTTGGTCAACAGTTAGTTCACCTTCGCTTGCAAGAAGAGGGTCTAATTCAATCCATTCACCTGTACCTTTACGTACATAGTTTTTAGAGGTATCAGCCATCTCATCAAGAGTTACACCAACACGTTTCTTAGTAAAGTCAGAATAAACTTGAACTTTATCTTTAGTGTTTAAAGTAAGACCTTCTTGGTAAGAGCCGATTTCAATTTGACCATCAAGACCATCAGTAGAACCGATTACATCAGCAAGTCCTCGGTCTGCACCATTGTTATCAGTCATTACAACTCGGATACCAGAGTCTTGGTCTAAATCGATATAAGAACTTACTAACTTACCTCCACCATTAACCTTAACATAGCGCTTATCACCTTGCTCAGTAGTCAAACCACTGAACCGCTTGAACCGCCTTGTTCTAAAGCCGTTACGCGAGTGTTGGTAGCATCAAGAGCTGACTGGTCTGCCTTAGCAGCCAAAGCTGTCTTATCTGCTTTAGTATTCAGTTCAGAAGTGGTAGTAGACTTATCTGCCTTGTTGTTAAGTGCAGTTGTCATTGCTGATTGATTAGCCTTGCTATCAAGAGCCATTTGTGTTTCAGTTTTAGGAGCATAGAAGCCATCAGCTTCAGTTTTAGTAAGAGCATCGGAAGGAGTACCAGAACCGCTACCAATCTCATGCCAGTCATGCCATGAACCGCCTGTTTTTAGACGTTCAAAATGTTTACCATCATTTGTTACATAAGTAAGACGTGCACCGTTATCGCCATCATATTTAAGTTGCTTTTCAATGATACCATTATAGTCACTTACACCTGTCGGAGCATCTGGGAAGTGAGCATTAACAACACCTTTAATAGCCTCTGTATCAGCAGTAGGGCTACCCCAAGAATCTAGCGAAGGTTCTGCGGAAGGTGATAGTACACCAACATCAATTTCATTACTGTCTTTCTTTACAAGTTTAGCATCTACTTCGCCTTTAGTGTAAGCACCTAGGTCACCTGCGGTAAGATGGATATCACCTGTCTCGCCATTGATAGAAGACACACCTGCAACACCTGAAAGTGATAGTAGGGTTGAACGTGCTAGTGGGACATATTGTTTTTCTGAAGTATCCCAAATCTCCAGTGTATTACCTCGTGTGCCGAAAGCTACGTTAGCATTTGAACGACCACCAGTAACACCGTCATAAGTATCTTTACTATTGTAGTATTTAGCAATTTGTTTCATGGAGTCTAAGATATTACGAACTGTTGCATGACCTGACTCACCTTGAGTAGGTTCACTAATGCCAGCAGCAGCACAAATGTCTTCAAAAGATCGACCTAAAATAGGTTGGTCAGCTGGAGCAGCAGGTGCAATAATATCCTCGTCCATTTTATCTACAACCTCATTAGAGGTTACATCCTTTGACATATATTAATCTCCATATATGTTTATAACTTAAAGCAGCCATAATAGACTGCTTATTCTTATGCTGTAAGACCAACAGCTTGGTAGCTATGCTGATAAGAACCTGTGCCGTTGATAGAATAACCCGGAAGAGGCTTAACATCTGCAACTACAGTATCACCATTAGATAGACCAGTATTAGGAGAAACAGTGATAAAGGTATTAGGAAGAGGTCGTGCCTTAGCAGTACCAGAACCATTTTTACCTGTGTAATCAATAACGATATCTGAGTCAGTAACTGTAATGTCAGAATGAGCTAGCAAGTATGAATGCTCGATTTTAACATAAGCTTTCTCACCTGTATCATAAATGTTCAATACATTACCACCTGAGCCTAGTTCGATATTAGCAGGAGAGTATGTGTAGTCAGGTTTGCCATCAGGCTTAAGGATAGGTGTAATAGCACCATTTGCAGGGTCATTGTAATACGCAGCAATTGCATTCATCTTAGCAATAACTTCCTGTGCTGTATCCCAACCTGTACCTAGTTTAGTAGGACGTTGAACTTTAGCAGCATCACACATATCCTCAAAAGTCTTTGTTGCAAGACCTGTTTGTAAGATTGCCATATTTAATTCCTTTTTGATAATAAAAAAATAGCCAAGACCATTTTACCAGTCTCGGCTATATCCCGACTGAATGGCTAATTAGCCTCAGCCTTTAAGGATGATTATTGTATCACAAACTTACATTAAGCAAATTTAAGGATACCAGCAGCCTTATCGTTGTTTAGACGAAGGCCAACTTCTTGTTCAATCATGTATTTCTCGTAAGAACCATCTTTAGCAAGTTTCACACGTTGTGGAGCACGTAGTGTTGCTTGACCGATATCAGAAGGGTTGAAACAGTAAACAGTTTTCTCTGGCATCCAACGGTTAGGGATACATTTAAGTTCCTGACCTAGTGGATCTACGATTACTTCTACTTGTTTAACAAAACGTTTATCGTTCTCAAAGATACGTTGACGAGAACCTGTTGAAGTCTCTTGAAGACCAGCGAACAGTGATGCTTGAGCAGGGTTGTACATAAAGATTGTTGGTTCTGCACCAGCTGTATAAAGCTTCTGAGTAAGCTCGAATAGCTTAGCTTCAAAAGTAGATGCATCAGCACCAGTAATCTTCATATCAGTATGGATTTGGTCACCAATTGATTTAGTACGACGTGCAGTACCAGCAGAACCCGCAGTTGGGCTGTTAGTTTCAGCTAGGAACGCATGTTCTTGGTCACGCTTAAGCTCTTTAGCAGCTTTCTTCAATTGGTAGAAAAGTTCTTTTTCACGACCGTAAGAAGTAACCGCATTAGCAGTATCAGTAACCATAACAACCTTACGCATAATCTGAGTGTAAGATAGTTTGTTCTGAGTTGGAGTAAGCGCAGTAGCTGCTGCTGGAGTACCTTCTGCTACAGCATTATCAGCAGGAGCCATTAGCTCATCTTGTTGCCATTGGAAGGTAGTGTTTTTAACTGGGAATTTCTGAATCATAGAAATGAATGGAGTGTACTCAGGAGAGATATTAGATACCCAATCCGCAAACTCTTCTTTAATACCATTCATTGTATAACTTTCATAAGCAGTGTTAGACATAGTTTTCACCTTTTATATTAACATTTTAATTTATAGAAACTGGGAGAAAAATTTAAACTCTTCAGATTCATTAGTATATGTAGACTTAGCAGGAGCTTTGTCCTTGCCAGACTTTTTACCACCAGATTTGACTACCTTCGTAGGAGCCTTAACTTTCTTGGTAATCTTTGCTTTAACAGAACGTTTACCGTTATCCATACTCATTGAGTTAACAAGAGCTTTGATAAGGCCTGGGTCTGTTATATTCAAGACATCCTCTTGTGGCATACCAAGGTCAATCGCATGTTGCATAACTTGATTGTACATATCTTGGTTCCACTCTGGAATATCTCGTTCTAAAACTTTAACGCATTCACGCGCTTTACTGTCGAGAAGATTGGCCTGTTCAGCATTACGTTGTGATATTAACTGAGCTTGGGCTTGTTCAATCTCTCGTTTTCGGTTGGCATAGTTTTCTACAAATAGCTTAGTATTTGCAAATTCTGTTGGGTCTTCTTTAGCCAACTTCTGCCAATCGAAATCTTGGAAATCGTTGAGCACTCGTTGTGCTTCTAGTTGAGCTAATTCAAGTTTATTCGACAAATCTTTTGAGTCTTCTTCGAAACGCATACGCTCTGCTTCGAATTGATCCTTTGCTTGGATTAGTTCTTGGTTGGTTTTATAACCCTGTGATAAGTTTTCAAGAGAAACTTCTTCACCGTTTGGTAATGTGATTACAGTGTCAAAATCGACTTCGAGAGGCTCTACTTCATCTTCATCTTCTTCGCCATCTACTTCGTCTTCGTCTTCATCGCCTTCATCAGATTCTTCATCTTCGTCTACTTCGTCATTATCATCTTCGTTTTCTTCATCGAAGTTT
The DNA here is from genome assembly GCF_041734735.1 of Babylonia areolata. Taxonomy (NCBI): domain Eukaryota; kingdom Metazoa; phylum Mollusca; class Gastropoda; order Neogastropoda; family Buccinidae; genus Babylonia; species Babylonia areolata. The sequence continues at coordinate 42,630 of NW_027468370.1, forward strand.
TTAAATGAATCGTCCTGGCCATCATCTTCGTCTTTATCTGTATCTTGTTCACCGTCTGACTCTGAAATCAATTTCATAAAGTCTTCAAACTCATTAACTTGAGCACCTTCATTATCACGGATAGGGTTATCTAGGTTTTCGTCAAAATCATTCATTCGAGTTGTCCTCTAATTCTTTAACATATTCATTAATACAATCTTGAATTGCCGATTCAACATTTTTTAAACCTTTTAATACGTGAAACAAGTTGACTACTTCATCATCGCTGTCACACAACTTTATTCGGCTGAAAATTGATTGTTCTACTTCATCAATTAAGAAGTTCAGTGTATCACCACTTTCATCATTAAATGCTTGAGATATTCTTAATTGATACTGTTTACGTGAGTAATCATTAGTCATTACTTTCTCACTTATATAATTAGTTAGAGAGAATAGATTAATTAGAAATATTAATTAGAAATATTCCTTATATATGTCCTTCTCCCCTTATACCTCGCAAGGATTTTTCTTGTCTTATCAGGTATAAAAATTACATATAAAGAGAGAGAAAGACTCCCTCTCCTTATACCTCGTAAGGATTTTTAATCACCTAATCCCACAGGTCTATGCTGTACAGCTTCTAGTTGAGCCTCTAACATAATCTCTTTTTCTTTCAAATCAAGTTCACGAGCTTTAAGTTTCAACTCTTCCATCTTAATATCTAGTTCAGCATCTGCTTGAGCAGCTTTGTTAGCCATATCCATATTCTTAGATGCAGAGTCTTCTTGTGCACGACGTTGATCATCAGCAGCTTTCTCTTGAGAGAATTGTAGCTCTGCCATCTGACGTTGTACTTCAAGTTTACTTAACTGAATCTGAGACGCTTGTACTTGTGCCTTAACCATAGCCTCTTGTGCCTGTGCTTGTTTAAGCTGAGCTTCGACATTAGCATTTTGTACATCTGCCTGAGCTTTAGCAACAGCAAGCTGATCCATTGGACTTGGTTGTGGCTGAGGAATATTAGCAATATCTGTAACAAAATTAGCAACATCTTCGAAACCAAGTGAAGCACACAATTCTTTAGCAAGATAGTTAGCATTCGTTGGTTGGAAAGATTGACCAGCCATCATTGGGTTACCAGATAGAACTTGTAGAAGTGTACCTAAGTTAGTTGCACGTTCTTTACGCTCATTGTTACCTACAGCAACAGTTGTTTGTAGATGATCACGTTCAACCCACTGACCCGGCATCATAGTCACTTCTTGACCTTGAACCTCAACTACAACAGGTTTATTCTCGTTTTCCTTACCTAGTCGGTAAATAGCCAAATACAGGCGTTTTAAGCCATCCTCAGCGATGTTTCGAGCAACCATGCGTAATCGGTTCTGTGCAGCCGACATCATCATATTGACCGTCTGGTAAGCGTTATCGTTCTTGAACACATCAGCATTCAAACCCATAGAAGTACGAGTAACACCTGTACGACGTTCTTTAGTTTGTTCAAACGTTTCTAGAAGTTGGTCAGTACCCATAGGAAGTGCATGATAAGGGAATCGATCAATCATGCCTGGAGCATTCTGTTCTACAACACCACCTGGGCGATTATCTAGCAATGCTTTGCGGTCATATTGGTTCTTAACAGCCATGTAACGACCATAGTTAGCATTCATAATATTATCAATGTAACCACGTGTAAGGGCTGTCTTAACATCTTGAATATCTTTAACAATATCGTAAACTGACTCACCATAGATAGATGCTGGAATAGGGAATGGAGTAAATGTTTCAAAAGGAATCTCACTTACCTCATTAACTTCTAACAGAACCTTACCCAGAGAGAAACACTGAAGAATTCGAGTCTTATTCTTCTTAGCACCTACTGAAGTACGAATATACTCCTCATGAAGCCATACACGCTGATTTAGAGCATCACCTGTAATAGTTGTACCAACCATATACGTTGGATCTTTATACGAGTGACGAGCATTCTTAATCACATCAGTATCAATAGCTACAGAAGCTTCATATGTACCAGTCTTCACAAGTTTAGGGTCAAAGCCCATTGCAATAACATCTGCTACAACATAATCACGTCGGTGACCAAAGTAGTTACAAGCATCAAGGCTAATTGCATCAGGGTCTAATAGAATCTCTTCATAAGGTGCAAATTCAATTGCAACATGAGAGTTATCTTTAGTTACTGTAGCTGTGCCAGAATAAGTGCCATCTTCATTTTTAACGATAGTTGTCTCATCAATTTGATGCATACCGTCTGATAACATTACTGCTAGCTCATCTTGAGTAACATTTGTAAATTCTTCTTCTTCATCAAAAACATCTTCTTTCCAGTAACGTTTGATATAACCATTACGAGCAATCAAACATTCTTTCAGAGCATCATGAAGAACTTGATAACCATTGTTCTTACGACGAATTGTTTGGTTTACATAAGAAGTAGCTGCTTTAGCTGCAACAGCATCAAAGCCACCACGAGGTGTGAACTGAACTACATCAGATGTGGACAGGAAGGTGTTCAGGAGCTCTTGTAACGTACCGTTTACTGCTTCCCATACATCTCGACTAACATACTTAGAAGAACCTTCTGTGTACGGTTTAGGTTTAGAACCATAGTAATAGTCCCAAGCCTCTACGATAACCCCACCAGTTGCACCATTCGTATAACCGCCAGCGACTGAACGATAGCGGTCTAGAATATCTGCTAAATGTGATCGATTATCGGCATTCATTTTAATAGCCATAAAAATCTCTCTTAATAATTAACATCAAAGCTGTTTAAATTGTCTAGGTATGCTGCGGTTAAACCTGCATTAGCTTCATTAGCAGAAATACCTCTACCAGCAAGTAATGACTGGATAGAATATCGCATAGCATCCATAGTATCATCAAAGGTCTTAACAATTTTACCTTCTTTACGATGATAACGATGCATCTCTTCAAAAATACGAGGACAAGTATTAAATATCTTAATTCGTCCTGTTTTCATTCGTTGATAAATATTCATGATACCCGGTTCAACAAAGTTATTCTTCTTACCCATTACATCAATTGGGTTATGGAATGTTTCTGGAAGAACGTTAA